>NC_134456.1:66117028-66239528 GCF_047948215.1 Lycorma delicatula | reverse complement strand
CTCTCTCTCTCTCTCTCTCTCTCTCTCTCTCTCTCTCTCTCTCTCTCTCTCTCTCTCTCTCTCTCTCTCTCTCTCTCTCTCTCTCTCTCTCTCTCTCTCTCTCTCTCTCTCTCTCTCTCTCTCTCTCTCTCTCTCTCTCTCTCTCTCTCTCTCTCTCTCTCTCTCTCTCTCTCTCTCTCTCTCTCTCTCTCTCTCTCTCTCTCTCTCTCTCTCTCTCTCTCTCTCTCTCTCTCTCTCTCTCTCTCTCTCTCTCTCTCTCTCTCTCTCTCTCTCTCTCTCTCTCTCTCTCTCTCTCTCCACTCTCTCTCGTGCACAATATATATATTATATAGTTTGTTCATAAAGTCAAATAACCTAAAACGGATGCCGTTACAGGGTCCCTGGCGAAGACTGCACTAGTCAAGACTAACACCCATAGATCAAGTGAACGTCGTCATCCCTTCATCTGCTTCAATAGTTTTGCATCAGTACAAAAACACTGTTTCACAAATCCAGCAAATATTTATCGTGAAACATTATTTTGTAGATCGGTCTTATTTTTTAAGCCAGAAAGTTTTTATGGCTAATTTTCCCGGTAGATATATGTACAAAATAAATCAATTTTGTTTCATTAAGTGTCTAGAATTCATGAAATAGGAAATTCAGCTGATCATTAACGTACTGGTCGACCATCAGTGTTACATGATGACAATGTGAGCGACTTTCATCAATCGCCTTTACATTCCTCAGGAAAGTCTCTCAACAGACTGAACTTTCGGTGCCGATTATTCCCAAGAAAAAAGTAAACTTGAGTTACTTCCATACCGAATTGAGTAGCATAAGAACAAGGAGAATCCAACTTCAAAAGACGACTTCAGTAACTTTTACCTTTTTGTTCGATGTTGAGACCTTTCATTCGAGATGATGTGCGTGTTTTTTGAGAATGATATTTATTCAGATGAAGCATAGTTTCATTCTTCTTGAAAAATTAAGAGCCAAGACAATAGTGTTTGAATTTCTGAGACTCCTCACATCATAAAACGTCATTGCATTCACAAAATTTTGGTTTTGGTGCACGATTTCTCGATGAAATCGACAGCTAAATTGAGTGACAACCGACTTACTAAAGGATTTTAATTTTTCAAAAAACGATTGTAGTGTTGTCTTGCTTTATCTTTTATAAACGAAACGTCGAGGTCATGCATATAATGTATAATGTAAGACAAAAGGGTGACGTTATTTATCTTTTTCCAGCTTATTTTTGAAATGCATGGATTTTTTCTAGGCTGGATCTAAATGTGTAACTAAATATTTGGAGCCCATACGAATATACAAATCCATATACATTTTTTTCAATTTTTTTTCTGGATAATTCAGATTTACGCTAATAAAATGTGTTGATTGTTTAATTCAAGCCGTTTTATTTGAATGTGGTGATTTACTGTCTAACCGAAGATCATAATACTTTAAGTGGCCTTCAATCAGACCTGTCATGGCTAACGGACAATAATAGGTTCGTTTTAATATGGTGCTAATCTATATACTAATATTAATGCTCCATTTTTCAAACCGATATTAAAGTTTTTAGAGTCTTGAGAAGAATGGGAACAACTTCAGGTATTGAGATATAGACAGAATTGTCGTATTGTCAACTTATTATGGTATCCTAATTAATATTTTACCTGATACCCCTGTTAATAAATTTCAAACAATTTTGATACTTCAGCTTGGGTATTATGGCATCTATTGCCCATCATTTTGTTTTCTTCTAATCGTATCATACTTAGTTCATTGCAAGTTTATTTATTTCGTTTGAATTTATTTTCATTAAAATCGGTGCAGCTATTGTCGTTTACAGGAACACAAACATATCAAACACTTTACCAGCCTCTTTGAAGAAAAAGATAAAAAATTGTCGATTACTATTTCTAAGACTGCAATATAAAATAATGAGAATTATTTATAGAACACTTCCACACTATTACTAACTGTTCCCAAGTACGGGAAATTACCAAGTTACTAGAAAATTATGACGTAACTGGAGTAAAGACCTATAAATTTTTTCAATTTAATTAAAACCTATTAATTTTTTAAATCATCATCAATTGTAAACGTACATGAATAATTTTTCGTCGAGAAAATTACATTTTTCACTTATCGATAATAAGTTTCACATCGTTTTCAATCACCTTTGTGAAGTGAAGTCGCTAGATTCTCCTCTTATTCAAATAGGTCTGCGTGCCCTTTATATCTTGAGATCTATCTAGTAACTTTACAATATTTTTTTCTATGTGTACGATATTCAATTAGTAAACAATACGTAACCCACCCCTCACGACACAATGACATTAGGATGAAACAAGTCTGTTTACATGTCCGAAAACCCATTTACATGTCTGTTTGTACGACATGTAAATATGTGTAGTTCTCTTGTGTAGATTCAGGTCTTCCACTCCTGAGACGTGTGGTTAATTGAACCCCAACCACCAGGGACCACCACCAGGGACCTGGCGCCGCGTCGCGACGAACTGGGTCTGGCGTGGTGTCCAAAAAGGCAATATTAATAAAGAACTCTCAAAAAGAGCTAACCGGTAGGCCGACCTGCCATGCCGGTATATAGCCGGTAGGTGGGGAGGCCGATTTGAGTTTAAAGACACTCCCCTGGGCGGCGTAATACCAACAAGTCGGTCCGGCCCAGGGGAGCTGAGAGAAAAAAAAACCACCAGAGTACACCGTTATTCACTGCCTACTTAGTATTCAAATCCATAGTATTCAATTAGTTAATATAAGAAACTAACTGTTTCTTATAACTGACTGTTTAGGATTTGAACCTCAGAATCTACAATATTAAAATATTGTATAATATGTGAAATATTATTATAATAAATAAATATATATATATATATATATATATATATATATATATATATATATATATACACACACACACAATAAATTTAAAATTTACGATATTATATAAATATCCTTCTAGTAAAAACGATATATTAAGATATATCGTTTTTACTAGAAGGATAATTAATAATTAATCGATTAAGATCGATTAATTATTAATAAGCTCTATATTAAGTAATTAATAAAGTAATTCATTATTATGACATGATTAATGAGCTATTATTTAAATTGTTTAATTTTAAGTTATGATCTATCAGTCTTATATATATTTTATAAATAAAGAGTCAAAATATGCAGCTAAACTGCAGCTTAAGAAGTCCTAATCTGACTATGACACATTATCTGAAATAATGAATAAATTATATTTATTAAAAAATAAAACGGTCGAAAATCTGGATCTGTTTTATAAAATAAAACAGTGGAAAATAAAAAATATATTAATTAAAAATATCTTGTAAAAGAAAAAATCAAATAATTTAAATAAAAAAGAGTACTTTAATCATTAATTTAGAAAAAACTGTCACGTTTTGGTAAAATTGATCAAAGATTTCATTTACTTTTCATTTTTTAAAGTATTTTTGGAAAATCTATTTTAAAAAGAGTTAAGTACAACAAAAAATGTAAATTTTGTACGATTTACTTTCTAAATTTAAAACTTTCTTCGACTGATTATTAGAACAATAATAGTTGTAATATTGAATAGATATTATATTACAAAATATTTAGTAATCTTGAACTTGTTAGATGTAATTTATAATTGAAATAAACGTAATAAATTACTTTTAATACGATAATGTCATAAAATTTCCGTAATCCCGGTGACCCCATTACTACATATCTTTGTTTCATTAAGCAAGGGAAAAACAATTATTTCGTTAATTAGATGTGTTAAATTATTTTACTGGTGAAATAACACTACTATATAAGATGTGACTAATGCTTAGCAGAAGTACATTCAAACACAGGCTTCAGGACTTAAACTACTGGAATAAACTGTCATTATGAAGGTAAGTTGTAACAACAGAGTGTGCATCATAATTTATAAGTTTAGTATAAGAGATTTGTTGGCAGATGATGCTTTGTTGGCAGATGAACAAGTCAAGTATTAAGAACTTAAGTATTACAAAAGTAGGACTTTTCAAGTTGCAGTTTAGTTGCATATCTTAACTTTTTATTCATAAAATATGTACCAGACAGTAGATCATAGCTTAAAATTAAACAATAGCTTATTATTGAATTTATCTACCTTAATGAAATAGGAAATTTTCTTAATATCGTTTAGGTAAAATACCGGGTTTAAGTTTTTAACCAACTAGTACAACCGGCTAACCATCAAACGAACCAGTTGTTAAGTTTCTAAACCAAATAATGCAAAAACAACCCTTTCCTTTTGGAAAAAAAATCATTTGTTTGTAACTATCCGTGTAAAGCAATACGTAATTTTAAAATCCACTACTAATCTTAGCAGTTGAGATTAAAAATGTTTAATAAAAAAAAAAAAGAAGTGTAACAGATTTATCGATTTTTTTTCTGTTAGCACAAGCTAGTTAAAAATCAACTTGGATTATTAAAAATTTCTTCGCAATTTGAGAAGTGGTTGAATATAATAAAATATTACAAATCTCAACATCCTCTAAAAAAATTTAACATCATTTTAACGGTTTAAATTCTTGAAATATGTTATAATTTTTTTTAATATTATTAAACATCGGAAGAAAAATTTATTACAATAGGTTATTCAAAAAATTATCGTGATTTAACGAATAACTTAAAATGTTTACCTTGAGAAAGTAAAACGGGTTTTACTAGGACTCACTAGTTCCAAGTTTCGGTTACATAAAAATCTGGTATTTTTAAATGCTTTCATCTAATCATCATTAAATTGATAAAATCGGTCTTATTTGGATTTCCATTCGGGCTTAACGAATAAATTATCTCAATAAATTAATAAATTAAAATCTCTCAATTTACAAAGACTTTAATGTTAGGTAAAAACGAAGTTGTGGGTACATTCTGAATAATAAACGCATCATATTTACATCATTTTATTATATTAATTTGGACAAAAATATAACTTTATCTTTAAAAAAATCTCTAACCAATTGTTAAAAAATATTTCTTTGCTTAAAATACTTTAAAAATTTATAAAAACCAATGTAATATCAATTCAAATTACGCACTTATAAAAAATACAATTATTTCTTGACTAAAAAGTATTCAGAAGGAAATTAATAGTGAGATTACTTATCATAACATAGCCAACGGCACGTTGACTATGTTATGATAAGTAGTTTGATAAAGCGTTTAGTAATACTAGGTTCATAATCTTACACCTTAAACTTTACTATCGATAAAGACGAATACCCATCATAATTATATTAGTTAAGAGAGTCGTCTATCACGCTATAAAATTTAAACAGTTTTAGCTTGATTCAAATTTCTGAAAACTTCTATTAGAAGTTAGATATAACAAAACTTTTATGATCATATTTGAAAATTAAGAAAAAAAAATTATTTAATATATGCTAATAATTTAATAAAACTACGAATCGATTACATGTCAGATATGATAATTAATTTACCGAGGCAATTTTAATAAATTATCTAATATAATAAATTTAATTTTCCTGTATACGAATCACTAAACTCTAGTTACATAAAAAAGTATTCTTAAAGATCCCTTTTTGTCAAGCAATCCAGCATAAAAACAAAACAATATAAAAATTAAGTGAATACTTTTAATAAAGTAGAAGAGTGAAAGATAAAGAAAATACATACGCTAGACACATTTATAGTTTTCCTGCTAATAAAATAAAATAGAATAAAATAAAGGTGAATGTTCTTTAGAATTACATAAGAGTATGTTATAATAACTTAAAGTAGAATAAGAAATATGGTGTGTTATAAGTTTAAAAGAGATAGGACTGGATCGGGGAGAGTAGAGGGAAACTGATGCTAAATCACGTATTGAAAAACACGGCAGTCATCATCGTGTCACGATGATTAATTTGGTTGCTACAAATACAACCACAACAGCATAATAATAACAACAACACAAGAATAACCAACCATCACTATCAACAACCATTCATTTATATATATATATATATATATATATATATATATATATATATATATATTAAATAGAACATTAAATTCACCGTACGATTCATTCGTACATAACTGACAGATATAGTCGCCAATCAATATAATAATTTATAGATATTATGTATTTTGTATAACTGATCAAATTAAATGAGGCTTCAATCATTGCTTAAGGCATGACTCGTGTCATGTCGTGTCTTGTCCTAGTCCTATTATATAGGCTGAGCTACATCAGATATATAAAATTTATATACGTATATAAATTGTAACATTTATAATTATAGTTTTACTTAACAGTTATTAAAGTTAAGGTATTAAATTAAGCAAAATACATGAGTGAAATTTTTCAAATAGTTAAATAACATTTATTATATCAGTAAGGAAATGAAATGAAATTTACAATATTTTTAATATATATTTTAAAAATTTAAAACAGATTTACTTAATTTCAGTGACAGAATTTTAAATAATAAATTTAAAAAAAGATGATTAAGAATTAGTCACGCTAACTTTGAATAAGATTATACAAAAATAACTTAATATATTACAAATAAAATAAATAGTACGCTACTAAGTAGTTAATTTACTTTCATTTGCGCTGTTATCTACATGCTTTTCAATAAATTCTGCGAGTTTATCAAATTTTTAATACTTCTCAAAAACTAGAAGTTCAGTAAACCGATTTTAGATAAAACTGATAAGAAAGATTCTATTTTTTAAGGAGTTTATTACAACATATTAAAATTCAAAGAAAAATGTTAAGCATAGTCTTTGAATCTCTATGTTACTTAATTCATTTTTTATTGATGTAGTGACCCAGAAACATGAAGCCAAAATACATATTCTTTATGCTTATTATTAACTATAAATATCTGAACTGACATTAGTTTTAAGATTATGTAAAAATAATCTTATGAAAAAAAATGGAAATTAAAATGAAATTATCAAATAGAATGTAAAATTGAAAAAAAAATAATAAAAAATGAAACGCTTGTTTCAATATTAAGTGATATTTCAATTGGTTTTCAAAAATTCGTCCATAAAAAAGTTTATTCATGTCAATGGCATATTAATTCAACATAAATATGTTCCCATTAAAAAAGATTATTTAAAATAAAATGTTGACAGTTTTTCCTTTTCTTTTAGAATTTATTTTTTTATTTTATTTGTTAGATTCCATTTTTAGCAAAAGCTAACCGATTTTTGGTGTTCTATATTTGAGTAAACATTTATCATTAAATGTAAATTTACAATTTACATTTTCATTTTTCAAAGCTTATTTTTTACTTTGTATTATCTTACCTGATAATAATTTGTTTAAATTCATAAAGCATATTGTAAAATGAAAATGGATTAATATTTCCTTCTAAAAAAATTATAAAAATACTATTTTAAAAAGGTTTCTTTTTTCCAAAATAGATATGCTAAAACGTTTCCCAAAAATATTTAGATAGCTTGTTTGAAAGTTTCATGAAAATTGGTCAAAATTGTCTTTGTATAATAGCTGGGTTATATTCGTAGTTCATACATACGGATCGAGAGTACGTTTATAGTAAAATGTTACAAGCAATTAATAAATAAATTATTAATGACTTAAATAATGAAAAAAAACCTCTATTCTGTTAAAGTCTAGGAAAAAAGAATAAAAAAATTAAATATTAAATGAATTATCGTAAATTATTTACGAAGAAGTAGATAAATTATATTATTTTATTAAACATACTCTTTTATTTTAATGTTTGTGAAGGTATAAATCAAATAAATAGACTTCATATTACTAAATAAAAATTACGCGAAATATACAGCCAAAAAGTAAATTTTACCGGTCTAATAAAATATAATTGTTTACTTTTATATTTAAGTTTTGTAGTTTGGAAATCTAATTTTAAAACAAATTGGTTTTTACCAACATAGTCTAACATCTATCAATCGTCTGTTTTATTAAAAAGTAACAATAAATCAAAAGGTAAATCAATAAAATAAATCATCGTATATGATTTATTTTAATTAATCTTTTAAAAGTAGGTCACTGGTACAATTACAGTCTCATAATTTTAAACATGATTTTTGTGGTTTTTAGTAAGATATTAAATGTTTAAAGTTTACTGCTGCGGTTTATCCGTGGTATACACGTAATGAAATGTTATAATTTTCCTAAAACAATATCTATGACAAAACAAACAAATGTTACGATATTTCATTAGTGAAATCTTATCACTAAATTTATCATAAATAAGTTAAAACATACATGACTATATATTACGCCATTTATATTCGTAGCTGTTCTAATTGATCAAAAACTAATTGATTAAAAAGTGATTTTTAATCTGTAGCAGAGAAATTTTAAATTAACAGAAATTTATGAAAAAAAATAAATAAAAATAATTTTACAATGTTTATACCAATATAAATTCAATTAAATTTCAAATATGTACACACTTTTTTTGTGCCAATGTATTTAATTAAAAGTTTTACGTCAAAAAAAAATTTTTAAATACCCGAGAAAATGAAAAAAACCTAAATATTAATTATAATCATTACGAATAGATTACATTTTATAAAAAAAAAAAGCTAACTTAATTCCATAAAACTAAGTTATAACTACTATTAAAGCAATTAAATATATAAAACATATGAAAAAATTACGAGAGAAGATTACAAGATTATCAATATTTATTTACACTTAGCAAAAATCGTGGTCTATTTCTAATGTATAACTACGATGTGGTAAGATCAAGATTTGCAAGACAGTGACACTGCATGCAGAACTGCTACAAAAGCCCTCTGCGTGACTATACAACGTCCTTGTGCCTATCAACGCAACGCAGGTTAACTTAATTCTTTATCTGTATCTATCCACTAACGTTAGAGGTAAACTGAAACTATTATTAAAATTTTCAACTGGGATGACAATAAATTTCCTACATTTAAACTACTTATAAAACATGTGTTTCATAATTAATTTTGTATTAAATTTTTCTATTTATTTACAATAAATCTTAATAGGCTTTTTTTGTTTATTTATCACGTGAATCTTTTAATTTTATGTTGTTTTTTTCAATCTTTTAATTTTAATTACTGTAGGCTGTATGTTTTAGTTCTACGTATTATTTTACAAGAGATTGATTACTACACAATCAATATTCGACTCTGTAATTGTTAATGTTGCAATTGCAAAGTTAATTAATTGTAATACTATTTTTAGGAATTACTAACACTATTCTGAAAGTTAAAAATATAATTTATTTTCGTAATTTACGATAAATTTACGTTATCATGTTAGCGCTGAATTACACCTAATAATATTACAGTCAGTGGAACATAACGTCCAACCAAAAAGTCTACACTTAAAGACATCTACTTATAGAATTACGTTTTTATTGGCCCATGTCGTTTATTTAGTTACTTTATAAAATTTACTTTTCTTAATCAATCTAATTAAAATTAATACTGAATACAAAAAAAAGTAATTAAATTTTATCAGTAATTCTGATTACTTCCCTTCTGATCTAGCCCAAAGTTTTTCCTTTTTTATCCCCAAAAAACAAGTATAATTTTAGATAAATCGTTCGAACGAATGAATGGATCGTTCCTGCGCTGCGCGCAGTTGCCCAACTGCCCGGCGCATCACATAGTCCGCTCTGCGCCAGTAGCAGCTAAAATAAAATTGTGAGCACATACATCAAACAAACAAACTCGCACCATCCTTTTTTTATGGGAGAGGAAATACAATAATTTATTTTATGTTACTCATTTTAATATTCTTATTTTTTTACATTTTTACTCATTTATGGAAGCTTTTTACTATTTAAGTAAGTCCATAAAACTATACTTAGTTACTTTGTAACTATTTAAGTAAGTTCATTAAAGAAGAAGTACCAAAAACTAGTTTCTAGGCTTTAATCTCATGAAACACGAGTCAAATGACAAAAATGCCATTTTTGTGACAATTCACAATGAAGAAATATTATGTGAATACTGTATCAAATGAAAGAAAAGAAACCAAATCGCTATCATTCATTTACACTAGATCGAAAATCAGAAGGAAAACCGCAAGTAACAGATAATTTTATAAATTACATATCCATCCTAATTTTTATTTTTTTTCTATCCCGCTATTCATAAATAGAATGTATTATTTATTATCTTCATCCTTCTTCAAAATATTATTTTGAATGTTTTGATATTTTGATGTTTTGATGAATGAATTATTTTGATAAATATTATTTATCATCCTTCTTCATCTATTAGAGGGAAGAGTTCAGAACAAAAACTTGTTTTATTACCCTATTTTAACGACTAGATCAAGAACTAATTCTGTGTTTAAGGAATTGTACAACCGTAATAAATTAAGTTGCTTAATTAATCATTTATTGTGGTTAAATGTATTGAGAATAATGTAATAAATATAATCGGAATTGTAATTCTAAACAACAAAACGTAATTTTTTTAATTCTATTTTACGTAAATACAATTAAATTTTTATGAATTATTTGATAAATTTTTAAAAAATAAAAAAATTATCAAGTTCTTTTAAAATTCATTAAATATGTTATATAAACTTAAAATAAAGGAAAGAAAAAGCACTGTGAGAGAGGAAAGGAAAGGAAAATTGTAAAGTATTATATAACAACTTGCGATTAATCATCGCAAAGAACATAGAGATGCAAATATTTTCACATTACAAAATGCATTACAATAGTTTATATCTTAGGGATATTAATTGCATAAAGCCACAATTTAATACGCGTATAAGTTATATGTATATGCTACATTATTACTTTTATGCAGCAAACAATGATTAAATTATTTGCTGTTAGCTAAAACCAACTATTATATTAAAGTGATAATTATCTTACTACATTATTATATATATCGTGAAATACTTAAACATTACGTATATTTATAAGAGAATATTGCTTGTATGTTTCCGTTAAGTTTAATAACCATATTAAAGAATACTGTACGTAATACAACACTTTCAATCTAAACTAATTGCAGTTAATAGTTTAATTATAAACTAATTATTTTTATTTTCATTTATAGAAAATACCTAAAGAAACTTCAGACATTTTTTCTAATTTCATTTAATTCCGTAATAAAATAGAAGTAGATTTTATAAATGATTTATTTGTTGATGTCAAACTTGATTAATAATCGTATATTTAATTATTGTCAGTACATCATTACGATTCAGTTATAATTTTACCAAGAAGCTCCATCTATTTATCTTACGTGCCACTTTCAAACCCACAATTAATAAGAAAAACCTTTACTAAAACATTTAGTAATCATATCATATCCTATAAGTTCATTCAAATTTCGTAAAAAAAAATTTTCGTACAATATTAACTAAAATATTTTTTTATAAAGTAATAATTTTTGTTGTAAAATTTTAGAGTGATGATTTCACAAATTTTGTTTCGTAAGCAGACATGAAATCAGATATTCTTGCAGTCAGTTATCATAATATTGACAATATCGATGTATCTTGATATTTCATCAATAAATTAACTTTAACCTGATTTTTATATTTAGTCCAACATTCTGTAAATATTTAATATTGTAAAATTAATCACTCTATATACATAGATGAAAATACTTTTAAAAACTGTTTTATTATTGGAATTTAAAACCTTTCTATCATTATTAGCAGTCTATAATGACAGCGTAGTGCTGTGACGCTGAAACAAGAACTTTCCCATCGATTCAGTGATTACTTCTTTCATAATCGTACTTCATTTTAATTTCTTCTATTATTATAATGAATAAAAGTATTCTTACTGCCTTTATACTTATTTTTTTTTCCAAACTATTCTATAAAATATGTCTGGAAATCTCCAACGCATTGAAAGAAAAAAGTGCAACACAACAGAAAAAAACGTCTTCACTGGATATAATATAAATTAGAACCGGTAAATTGTTTTTTTGTTTTAAAATGTTTATTTACAACCTGTTACATTTTTTTAGGAACCTTAAGTAAATTATATCACATATATTCACATAAAAGGGAATCCTCATTGAAATTCCTCAAACATTATATGCTAGTATTATATAAAATGTTTGAGGGTAGAACATGAAACATACACAATCAGTAGAACAATAGAAAACAATAACAAGAATAAAAAAAAATATCAGATTGATGAAACACTTATAAAAAAATAAATAAAAAAAAACCTAAAAATGAAAATGAGAACAGAAACAAAGAGATAAGGAATGAATGATTGATTAATGCAAAACCACTTCAGCGGGTGTAATTACTCTACAGAGTTACTAAGGTCCAGAACGTGTAGCCGTTTAAGTCCCCTAACAAATTCACCGTTTTCTAGGAGGTAAACGGTCAGTGGTTAACGGGGTCGTTTCATTCCAAACTGAAACGTTGTATTTCTTCCTTGACGTTCCGTAGACCCAAATATTCTTGGGTTTTACTGTTTTTGGCATACAACGGCGTTCAGCTATACACCTTGCTAGTTTGTTCTGAAACAGCTGTATGATTTCATCATTTATTTTGCTTGCCGTGCCCCATAGTTGGACGCCGTATGTCCATATTTGGTTTCAAAATTATTAACTGTAAAAGTAGCTTATTAGAGCTACTATTACTCAGACCTCCTGCCCAGCAACCAGAACTTTTCCTCAAACTTCAAGTTAAGTTGCTTTCTCTTCTTCCTCACATGAACCTTCCGCGTTAATCGACGATCCAGATGAAGACCAAGGCTACCTTACACTTTCAATATGCAGGATTAAAATTCCACCAAGGTGAAACTATGGACAGTCTCCTCGCCTCATTGCAAATGTCACACGCTCGACTTAGCTTGATTAACCCTAATCTTCCATGTCTTCCTAGCCACCGGCTGATTATAATTATCAACAGCCAGAATCTCATTTTTGTTACAGTTGGATTGGTATCAACAACTAAAATAGCCATTTCATCGGCAAAAGAAGCTATAGTGAATACATTTTCAACCGAAAGATCGGCAGTAAAGATATAGTATAAAACAGATCCCAAAACTGAGCCTTGCGGAAACCTCGACTTAAGTGTCGAACGCAGATAAAAACTGGTAAAAATATTCTTATTATAAATTAAATGTAAAGAATGAAAAACTTCACGCTAGTAGAATTAATTTTGTATACACTGCTGAAAAATAATTCTAAAGTACCGTTATGGAATAAAAACATTTTGACGAAGTCATTAAAAAAAACCTAATTTAATAAAAGTCATATAAAAACAGTCCTTGCAAACCAATATTAGAAGAAAAGATTTTTAATAAAAAAATATCTCCTTAACAAACAAACCCTTACTCATAAAATATACGTATCTCAAATATTGTACCGGATTTCATCGTTACACACTTGATTTCAAGACATATCACCAAATTTTCCATGTTATTAAAAAAAGTTACAATTTTCGTATCTAGTTAAAATTAATGAAAAATTTTACTTTCCAAAACATCAACAGAACTTACTCTACCAGTAATCACCTTTATGTCTACGTATTTTTCGTTTATAATTATTATTATTATTTACACATGTTTACATAGTTTATATTTTAGTATTTAGAAAAATTCACACGAAAAGCTATCTAAATCATTTTTTCCTCTGTTTATCAACTTGTTTCAAGTTCTAGATAATATGAACATTTTTATGCATAAATTTTTCAGGTATCATTGATATTCTTTCCGTTAATGTTCGTATTAGTCATGGGGGAACCTCCCAGTGATAGTTATGGTCCTCCAAGAACTGGTAGTGGCGTAGGTGGAGTAGGAGGTTATCCACGTGGCGGCGGCGGCGGCGGTGGAGGTGTGGCACCCAGTCCTAGCTATGGTCCTCCAAGAACTGTGGGTGGTGGTGGTGGTGGTGGTGGCGGCGGCGGCGGCGGAGTTGGTGGTGATGACCTATCCGTAAGTACCCTTATATGATTATGTGGTGTATCCTGTCACCACATAATCGTAGACTAAGTTATAATTTACTATAAAAGTTCTGTAATTTTTAGTAACCTAAAATTATATTTAAATATTCCTGCAAATATTTAGTATAAATACGCTGTAATTAATATCAAAAAAAGTTGAGAAAAATTAATTAATTATAGATGTTCAATTTATTAATGTTTACATCATATTATTGACAATATAGTAGCAGAACCTTAAAATTTACTGCACATAACCTAAATATTTTTACTCCACTATATATTTTAGCTGAAAAAAAATGTATACCTACATGGGATAAGTCATGGACCTATATGAGATGATGACTTAATAATCATCATTTAAAAATCTTGTATCTGTTTGTTTTCTTCATTTACAATTTTCTTTTTAATAAATTAATTATTGAAATATATTTACAAAGAATATATAAAATTTATTATATTAATTTTTATTACTTTCTAAAAAATGTATTTCTATTTTGTTGTTACCTAGGCCACAATTCCCAAAACGTTATCTAACCGTAATGGCAGCATAAAAAATATTTTTTTATGTATTCGAAGTTTGATTATAAAATTATTGTTATCTAAGAAGCGTAAGAAGCGTAAAAAGCGTATGTACGTCTGCTCGTTTACGTATAATTTCTAAAGTGTTTACAAAATTCTCTATTATTTCAATACCACTTTAACATGGTCAAATTGCATACTCAAGATATTCTGATTTTATCTAAATGTTGCTGCGTTTTAACAAGCGGTATCCCCCGTTTATAAAACCAATACTTTGTGAAGTTCCATACTTCTGATGTTCAGGATCTTATTTATGAGGATCTTCCTATACCAAATTTATTGTTCTGGAATGGATAGTTACGTTTTCGTTTAAAAAATACATAAAACTTTAAGCCGTAAGAACGCGTGCTAGTGAGTCGTTTTGATAATAGTATCATCAAAAGCAACACCCCATTCACCAATTTTCATCTGCTGAGTATTTTCAGCCATCCAATATCTGATGTTTCGATGCCTAATAAATGAAACCATGCCTCGTCTGACATGAAATAAGAGTACAACATCGGGTCTGTCTGTCCAACGAAAATGTTTTTCAGAAGCCAATCGCAATAATTAAGACCTTCCGCTTTGTGTGTTTTCTTAAGTTGCTGCTAGGCTATACAAAGAATGGATTCAAATCTAAATCTACGGCAAAGTTTGTATTTTAGGCCAATTTCTTGGGATAAATTATGTACAGATTTTTTCGGATTGGAAGAAATACTTATTTAAATATTGGCTACAGCCTAATAAGGAGTCCTAATGTAAGGTTGCCTATTTCGTTTTGTGTAAGAAACCGATCCAGTTGTAAGCTATTTTTTCACCAAATTGTGTATGCTTCTTTGCTGGCATACTTATATTCGAAGATTTTTCCGCGATACTTGATGATTCTTGAAAGGATTCGGAACACACATAAGCTTCCCGTATAGCAATCTTTTCCTCGATCGAATAAAGTACTTTAGAAAAACGCAACTGTTAAGAGCAATATTATACTGCGCTAAGTATGAACAGTATACAACTGACAACAATAGTCGACAGTAGTAATATACACAAACAACAGTGGCGCTCGCTACATAATAAAATTATTTTATCTTTTATTCAAAATTAATTTTTTTATTTTTAAATAAGAAATTTATGCCTATTTATTCTTACATAAAAACTGTATCCTTTGCAACCAGAATGTAGACAAATTTTTATTAATTTTCAGATCATCACTAATAAAATTTTTCAATTAAATAAATCTTTTTCACTCGTAATAACACATACAATTTATTATTCTATAACATCAACGAATGATTTTTCAGCTTAAAAAGTGCCTTATTTTTGTAGTATAGGTTTTTTAAGCGTGAAATAAAATACAGATTTCTGAAATGTGCTTCCATACGAATATAGACTATTCTTAATACCTTTTGAAATAAGAAAAAAAATTATTGAATAAATAAACTGCAGAATAAAATTCATTTAAATAAATAGTAATAATGATTAATGTTTCAGCAACCAGCAAATTACAATTTTGCGTACGAAGTAAAAGATGGCAAATCAGGTAATGATTTTGGGCATATGGAAAGCAGACAAGGAGATTCGGCTAAAGGTTCCTACCACGTTCTATTGCCTGATGGCCGTACACAGAAAGTTGATTATACGGCTGACCAAGCAGGATATATGCCAAAGGTTATTTACGAGGGTGAAGCTCGTCCAGATTCGTTCGGACCTGCTCCAGTAGGCCCAGGTACTGGGGGTGGCGATGTCGGTGGTTATCGTTACTAATCGATTTTTTATAAAATATTATTAATATTTATTCAATTATGTAAATAATAAGTCATCAAATAAAAAGAATTTAATGACAAGAATAATTCAACTTATTAACCTAATTTTTCCTGTAGCTTAGAAAAGTCTTTTAGTCTTTTAAATAAAAAGCTTAGTCTTTACTCTTTTAATTAGAAGTCATCTAAAATAAAGGAAATTCTTCCTAATAATGAAATTATTAAACTAAAATCGACCATTTTTCACACAAGCTGCCCTTTTTTAAAAAAACTGATATTTTTCTCTGTAAGAACATCTAACACCGTCCAAAAAAATTATAAATACTAGGAAGATGCACGTGATTAGCCTACTGACATACTAAAGTGGAATTAATTTTAAAAATACCTAATTAAATAAACAGAACATACTTTCAAGTTCAGATATAAATAAACGTCTACAATTATTAAGAAATAAACCTTCAGAAAATATCAATTCATACAGTAAATTCAACACAAAACTAATATAACATCATATTCTAAAAACAGCATGAATGTTCAAACACACATAAAAATACTTGCCCAAAGAAAACTGGGCTTAGTAAAGAAAACGTTGTTAGGATGTTGTCCACAAATTTGGGCGAAAGCGAAGTAGTATCTTTATTAGTGGTATATGAGAAGATACATAAAGAAATAACTTCGCCTGGCTGCTCCCGAAACTCCCTCTCCTTTCCCTTCAACGCATCTTGTCCAATAGATCGACTTCGATTCTATTGCTTATTAGTTTTCCTGGTGAAAAAAATTTCCTTTCCTTATCGCAGCTTAGTGGGTGAGCATTTTAAATCCGTAAATTATTCAACCAAAAACAAATCATGCGACCTTTGTTGACACACAGATCATATTTTAGGAATCATACTTTAGAATCATATTTTAGATCATACACAGAATCGATTTAGGACCGGCGTTAAAAATAATACCGTAACTTGTGAGCAAGATGTTTAATTCAGATCATTAAAATATCTAAAATATGAACATTTTTAAAGATATCCGATTTATTTTTAAATTGCATAGTTTCATCTTGGATTTAATACAAAACTTTTCTTAATACTCGTACTTTCTTAAAACACATTTTATATTAATATAATAATTAATTGGGTACTTTATTTAAATGATAACAATAAAATTATAAAATAAAAATCATTTAGCCTTTTTTCATGAAAGGACTTAGTAGACTTTATTGCATTTCTTGTAAACTATTATCGTACTGACGTGAAATATCTTCACTAAATAAATATAATTATGTTGATTCTAGTCCGTAAAAAATCGAGTGAGCAACAGAAAAAAACCTGATGCTGTTAACTTAATGGGACTGAAAGAATATACCGAACGGTATTAACGAACACATAATCTCTATTCCTTCTTTTTGTATCTTTTTACAACTCTTCTGACTGGTGGCAATTATTGGATTCCCATGTTTTTTTATCGCATACTTGTTATTTTTTTATACATTTTGACACGGTCATTTCTTATAAATAATCTTACATCAATTTTATTATATGATATATATACGGATAGTTGTAAATTACCTTGTTATGTACCATTATATTTTATCGTTTAACGTCTTATTATAAACATTCTATTACATTTCTCTTTCTGAAAATAAAAATCTGATTGAATAAAAAGCATAAGCGACATGACGGGATTTTAGATATATCAGACAACACAAAAAGTATTGAAATATACAAACGAAACACATCAGGAATGATAATTAGAAAAATTAAATCAGTCGATGTAATCTAAAATTACTGTCATTCTGAAAATTAGCTTAAAAGTTTTTCAAAGTAAAACTTACTTCATAATACTATACTTATTTATCGTTGATTCCACATATAAATAGCTAACGATTCTTTACGTTTAACAATAAGGTGTAATATCTGAAAGATTAATTATTAAATTATTCTTCATCACTTTTTTCATGATAAAGAATACACATACTGCTTAAAAAAGACGGAGTAAAAAAATCAATAATAATCTACATAAATTGCATTACAATTTACTAGATTATACAAACGTAAGAATTTTGAAATTTATTAAAAACAAAACATATCAAAATGAGAATCAAATGATCATCTGACCTCATATTATGATTTCATATAAAATACACTAAATTTACTCCTTAATTTGGTCCCAAGATTCACAATCTGGTTAATTCTACCTAAGCCGCAGAAATGAAGGCGAAATCTTTCGCCACCTGACACTCGCTAACGAAGCGTTTCCAAACCTATCTTTATAGAACTTTCTGTTTTATTTTCACCAGTAGACAAGTCCCAAAGTTTTACAATAATTCACGGATAATTTATAAAATTTAAAACCTTATGTACCTCTCCGCCCAAAATAATCACTACACCAAACTAATCTTCTAGTACGTAGGTTTTAAGATCATGTAAACCTTTGAAAAAAATATAAAAATTACTAAATAATTTATGTTTATCTAATAAGTCATTACTGATTGTTTTAAAATTTAGCACTTAAAAGATTGTTCAAAATCGTTATTAAATGCAAATTAAAACGCAATGTAAATTCTTTAACTCATAATGTTGAGAGACCCAAAATAGTTTTACTATTTATATAAGTTAATTCAAAAAGGTTTTGTTTAATTGTTTCATCTACGTTCCTTATATAATAATGAAAACTATACGTTTTTATTTTATACTATTTAAGCGATTTCTTTTGATGTCTTATTATCATGTTACATTGACGTCAAAGGTAATTCCAAAAAGTTATTCAATTTACAAAAGAAATTTCAGGAGCTCAAGTTTATAACAAATATTAAATAATAACTTGGGTTACAAAGAGTAAATTTGCTACGAAATAATTTCTTTTAATAAAACGCAAGATATCGAAATTTATATGAAAATCAATGAAGTATTTAGGTAAAAAGTTATTTAAGATTACACATCGAAATCAAAATTAATGATAATTGTAAACATTGCAGTAAGATATAAACATTCGTTCACGTTTAAGTTTCATTAAACCAGTTAATTAATTTTAATAAAAAATAACTAACTACAACAATTTAGCAGATTCATATTTCTATATACGTAATAGTAAAATATACACATCAGCTAATAAGATAAAAGTATGTGAAATACTTATTTGGCATGACAAGAATATTTCTTACGTAAAAGCTGTAATCAGATAGAACACATCGTGAAACGCGAATTAATATCATAAAACCGTGTGGGGTTGGGCGTACGTGTTGTATGTGATCTGGACGATTTGAGTGCTTTACATTATTTAAGTTCGTGATCTCATTGAGCATCTGCTTAAAAACCTGTATTATAGCACCGATAACGTACCGCATAACACCGTTGTATAATTATGTTACGTAGGCAGATTTCAATCGGTCACCACGAATCTGGGCTAATTGAAAGATAAACTAAGACACAAATCGATGCATGTTGAAGTCATAAAAATTTCTCTCGAATAAACTTTATTAAACAATTTCGCATGCAAAAAAAAATTGCAAGTAGACTATATAATACAGCGATCGACGTATTACTTCAAATGTTAAACAAAGTTAGGTTCTAAATAAGTCCGTAGATTATTAAAATTACTCACCTTCATAAACCAATACGTGCAGATAAATTCCATCCTCTAAGTAATAACTAACCTTCAAATTTAAATCGTGTTCATCGAAATATTTTAAAGGATCATTAATTTATCAGACATCAAGCGTAAAAATGAATATATTTGTTTGTATCTATGTATATTATTAGGCTAAAACCGGTACACACCTACCAAACTGTATATATAGCAGCTAAAATAAGCCTAAACCTCACAGGATAAGCGTATAAAGTAAATTACTCTACAGAATAAAACATTATTGTATATTTATCGATTCATTAGATAGAAACATACTTTCTCCCAAAGTAGGTGGATATTATTACTAATCAAATGTGCTGTAGCAGGATTAAATACAGAAAATAAATTGGAGAAAAAAGAATTTGAGTCATCCTGAGTTTTGTTTTACGTCTTTATTTATTTTTCTAATATACCGATTTTTTTATTTTTCTTCACTTTGGTGGTTGAAACTTATCGAAGCAGTTCACTATTCATTATACTTTAGCTGTTAATTGCTAACAAATCTGTTTTTCGAAAAAAAAACACTCCTTTTTCTTTTCAAATGAATACACTTTGAAAAATTATATTGCTTTCTGGTAAAAGGAAGTGTAATTTTATTGGAATTAAACGGAAACTACTTTACTCCTCAGTTTCCCTAGTAAGCCATACAAAAATTATAAGATCCTTATAATTAATATATACATTTATCTATAATACTCACCTACTCTCAATTAATCTTAAATAATAATTCTTTGCACAAAAATAAATCAGAAATTAATATAGGAAACCTCACTAATCTTTTATAAATTAAAATTAATTGACAGTGCTGAAATTATTGTTAGGATTCATAAAATTCATAAATCGCGGTGACGTCACGAGAACGTTATACACCATTTACAACGATCAACAGGTTACAACGATTCCAAAACGGTACAAATAGATTACAAATAAAGCCGACAGTCTCAATTAGCGAGTATTTATTAGTAATAACGTATAACAATAAAAATAATAATGATTTTATAAACTCATTTGTTCATTACAACTCTTTTTTATTATGATACCGTAATTCAATGATTATATTAGTTATTATAAGAGTTATTATGACCACAATTTACGCTTTAATATAAATTTATGTTAACGTGTAGAATAAATTATATCTTTTTGCCTATAATGGTTAACCAAGATTATGAATTATTACGTAAATTAAACTATATGGTGTCCCATGGCTATATGTACATCAGTACATACGTTAAAACATTCACTTTTATTGTTATTACATCCTTATTTAAATTAAAAAATATACATTAATAGGATGTCCTTTTTGTAATAAATTATGCATGCTATGTTTAAACATCGACTGTTGAAAGAAGTGAAAATAAAATAAACTGGTAAACGTAGATAAGACCAAGGTGCATACCTGCTCTTTAAAATCATTCATCTTTTGTTTTTGTAATAAAAATGAAGTAATTTTTAAATAGGTTAATTTTCTTACAAACTGACACAAGCTTTGAGCAAAGTTAATTTTATGCAATTTTCTTATTTATCATATATTAATTGTTTTCTTTTATTGATTTATCTCATATTCTTCATATTAACTCTTTCCCTTCTTTTTTTATTCTTTATTTCATTATCAGGGTTATAAGATTAGGCGCAAGAGATGCAAAAGTATATATTGTTGAATCCTACATCAATTAAGTTTTTAGCAATATTCTCTTAAACGTACAAATTCTATAAAATTCTTGTAAGAAAGATAGATATAAATAGTATCAATATTATCATCTGTTTATTCTAACAAAATGTTAACTAAAAAAAATACTGTAGAAAAAAATGAAACCAAAAATCTATAAAAAATTACATTTTTAATTAAAATTATATTTAAGACATAATACTACGGTGTAATTAGCTTTCAGTTAGGCTACTGTTAATAATTTAGCTTTTCCTTTATTTTATCGTATTAATGAGAAAGGAATTTTTAAGAAACAATATAAATAGTTAAAGAAATAGTTAAACTATCAGATAAAAAAATTATCAGATTCAGAAGTATTTTGTTAAACTTTTCGATTAAATTATATGTTCTTTTTAATAACATTATTTTCAGTTTTAATTTAAGCTTTATGTAATTTTTTTACCACTTAGTTCGAGAAAATTCAGCATGTCGTTTTAGTAGGTCGGACTTATATTTTAATTTAAAACAAAAAGGTTTTAATATAATAAAACTTTGTCATATTCAATTATGGCACGTGCATTTTTATGTGGGTTAAAATAAATTTAAAATGTTTTGAATTCATCCTCAGAAGGAAATAAGGTAGGAGGCACACGTACACAAGAGACCACTAAACAACAGTTCATTTACTATACAACTAATGTTTGTTTAACCTTGACTTGAGGTAAAATTATTTCAGCGCATCTTAAAGAGAAAGTTGCCTAATAATAAACTAAATAAACTGAACTGGCTAAAAAGATCTTTTAAACAATTATTATTGCCTACGGTTAAACATCAAAATTTTATAACACTTAGATAATTATAAAATTCTCGTTGTGAAATTTAACTTAGAAAATTCTTACTTCTCCATTACCTTTTAATAGCAATCTTATACTAATAAATAATAATTTAACCATGACGTTTTTACGACGTTTAGATTTAAGCAATGAGATGTTATAATTAGTAAACTTAATAACTTAGTCTATTTTTTATTTGATCACATTTAATAGTTTACATAAAATGCTTTGCCATTTCAGTAAAAATCATTCCATTGATTTTCATTATTTATTAAAATAAAAGTTTATAACTGGGCATCAGTCTGTAATTACCAAAATCCATGAAAAATAAATAATTTACGTTCATATTTAGTCTTAATTACTCTCAGAATTTATCACAGAATACTCTCGTAATAAAGCCATTTCTACACATATTTTTTTTTGTTTTAGTTTAGGCATAATCACGTCTACAAGTTTATTTTGATATTTTTTTGGGTATACTACTGTTTACCCTTTCTTTCTTTTTCTGTTAAGTTTCTGGAACCACCGTAAGGAATTACTTCAGAGGATGAATGAGGATGACAAGTTTGAATGTGAATGAAGTGTAGTCTTGTACAGTCTCAGATCAACCATTCCTGAAAATACTACTGTATACCTGAAACCAGCTACTGCATACTCGCAAATCAGCTGATTTCAAAGTCGAGAGTTCTAAGGTTCAAGTCTTAGTACTTTTACACGGATATTAATTCTAGATCGTGGATACCGGTGTTCTTTAGTGGTTGGGTTTCAATTAACCTCAAATCTCAGGAATAGTCGACCTGAGACTGTAGGAGACTACACTTCATTTACATTCATGCATATCATCCTCATTCATCCTCTGAAGTAATACCTTAAGGTGGTTCCAGAGACTAAATAGAAAAAAAGAGAGGTTATATACTATTGTAAACTGAACACTAACAACCAATAAGGGAATGTGTTTTTTAAATTCTAATTTAAAAAATCATAAATTTTATGTTAGAGATTATTAGTTTAGACCAATAGTATCATAAAACAAATATAACAACAGTTGTTTAATGATGATCCAAATCACTATACTAACCAAAACCTATTTTTTGTTTCCTTTTCTTTATTACACGATTTTCCCGATAAATAGTTATGTTAAATATTTCGTTATACTTATTTTGACAAAAGTTTGTTCTAAGAATAAAATGATATAGAAATCAATTGTAGATTAAGCCAAGCTATGAAAATCGTTCTAATACTATTATACATCACCGTCCTTACTTCCCCTTTTTAAAATGCCTCAGGAGATCCAATTTCCACCTATCGATCTGATACATTTCAGAATGGTTTTCAAAATACTACAGTAACAACTTTTTCTTGATTTTCAAAGAGATAATGATCTTAAATCATATCTCTTTAAACCCTAACATTCAAAAATATACCCACAGGAGGGCTTGTCTTTTCCATACAATCTACTGATAAGATTAAATTTTCTACATACGACTAAATACAGCCTGTAATTTATTTATTGCCACTTTCTACTACATAATATTATTAGGGTTTTTGGGATCTTTTATATGTTCTGTTATTTTTTTATTTCGCTCGGAAATTTTTTGGTATTAAAATGTAAATTAGACTACTTTCTTGAATTTGGTCATATTTCTGTGTTGTACTCTGTTTTTCGATATCATATCGTGTTGTAGTTAACACGTAAATGTTCAACTAAAATTTTTTTTTAAGTTTAGTAACATATTTCAAACATAAAAACTGTATTTTCTTGAATTTGAAAATAATCTTATATAGTATACGAAAATAGAAGTGCGTAAATATACAAATAAGTTCGATAATCTATCATTTATGTATATACACATCTAACGTTAAAAATCCTGAAGGAAATTGCAGATTCAAAATTTGTATCAACACACACTCATCATTACTTCAACACTAATAAGTCGCAATATACGTCGTCATTTAATAAAATCATATTCTCAAAATAAATAAACTGCAAAATATCATGAATGGTAGTTTTAATTATGCAAAACTCGATTGATGGTTTTTTTTATTTGCCCGCTGACTTACACCTTAAAAAAATTTTTATTGTGATCTTCATGTATTTTAAACGAATACGCTAATTTTAACAAAATACATTATTATTCAGGAGGAAAGGAAAATAATTTGGGAACTAACTCTAGAACTTGAAATAGAGAAAAAAGTTCATAAAAAACGCTTTATTGTCAAGCGTATGGGCGATGGAGTAATATACTAATTCAGACGGGTGTATTTTTCTCTCTCTATCTCTCTCTCACTAAGCTATCTCTTTCTCAAGTTGCTTGAATCGACATAACTCGAGCTCCATTAAAAACATATATCCTTATAGTATATAATATATAATATAATATAGTATATCTTTAATTTTTATGGAGAACCTGAATCAGGTCTCAAAATCCGCATTACTCGGTATTTGTCGAGTTAGTAATTCATAATTTAATTTGTAAAACGATTTTTAAAATTTTTAAATTACTTCATAGTACAACTGATATACAATTCTCTATACAAATTTACTGTACATTAATATCTGAGAATTTCAGCAGCCGGAGATAAATTGGTTTTCTTTGTCTTTTACTTTCAAAAAACTATTAATTATTTTGTTTTCATCCGTCATATTTTGCTTTTTATTTAAAAAACGATAAACAATCTCAGTTATTTTATTAGTGAATATATTTACTTCTAATTTATTGTAAATAATTATATTATTAAATACATTCTGTTACATTGGCTGGCGTATGTAAATGAATTATCTTATTAAATTTATAAATAAATATTAGAAATAATTGCAAAAGGATATATCGTTACTAATAATATTTGTGCGAAATAATAATACTTTATTTGTGCGATATAACAACGGCTTGATATATAGTGAAAAATGTATATGTTATATTTATTACTTAGATAAAATTACTTTTTGAATAGGTCAATTATTGATCGATACATCAATATTAATAATAAATATATCAAAGAAATAAATATAAATTACTAAATAAAAGCTTTTATCTTTATAATTTAATAATATTAATAATAGTTATAATGACTAGATAAGATGTAATCATTTGTAAGCCGGCTAACTGCTCATTAAAATATTACAATCGGTATCCAAGATTCTACTCACGTAGTCGACAACCCTCGCAGTCTTAATCGTTAAACTAACTGTTTTGCATCTTCGTCTAACATCTTCCACATTGTAGTTTCAATTTACGTAACTAGGACACCGTAAGAATATGTTAAATTTTATTTTTTGTTTAATTTGATTATTCAGTGTAACTTAGTTTTCTATTTCATAATTAGACAATATTTATTTCATCTGTATTCTTATGGGAATAATTAGTACTATACTATTAATAATACCATTTCGCTCTGTTTTAGATTAGTCTATAAATCGAGATATTATTTATTATGAAATTGTATCTTCATAAATCATTGAATTACACACGTTTTTTTTATAAATTTTAACGATTTACCGAAGCGAAACGATATTGCTTTGTTTGCTATTATTATTATTACTATTTTTATTGTAAATACAATATCGTTAAATATATCCGTTCACGATGAACATACTCTTTTTTAAATTCATAGAATAATATTAAATCAATGACGACGTTTTACGATCATTAATATTTCTTCTCTAAGACACACATTAAATCAAAAATTTCAAAACAATACAAAAGAAAAGTTACTTTTGTCAATTAAAGTGAAATGAAGTTGTAAATAACTACGGTTGAGTAATTTAATTTAAAATTCTTAATTAAATAAAAATAGTAAGATGAAAAATTTAGAGACAGCTTTAGAAGTTCTATTTTGATAAAACAAAATAACATTTCAATATTAAAAAAAATATTGAAAAATATATCATGAAATATTCATTTACACTAGCTTTTGCTATATCCAAGTGTTAATGATTACAGCCCTTCCAGTTACTGACAGAAAATACTAATAATTTAGATAAATGACGGAGTACGTAAAGAATATAAAATATTTTGCAAATATATAATACGACGAAATCTGTTTGGACAATTCGTAAAAATTCTATTACGAATTTCCCATTTTTTTATATTATATGAATTTATACCAGTGGTTGAAAAAACCTCATCGATGGGAAAATGATTCAAATAAAATTTAAATTGCATTAGGGTTGCAATGGTTTTTGTTTGAAAATTTATTGATGTTTGCAAATTCTATTGATGACAAACTGGAGTAATATTTGAACTGATAATAACGTTAACACGGTTTCATTTTTTGCTGCCCATCTTTCCGACATTTTTACATCTTATCCTGAGCACAATTTCAATCAATATTCTTTACTCAGTAAATCATTAATAATTCATCTCCCTTTTAATCCTCCTCCTTTTGAACCTTCAAAAGTTAATAATCTCATTACGCGTCTTCATAAATGGAAATCTCCAGAATATGATATTATTACTATGGTAGTTTTGCAATATCTACTGAAAAAGGGCGTTATTTTTTAACCTGTAAATTTAATATCATAACTACCACCAATATTCACGCTCAGTCAGAGGAGGATCACTGCGGAGATTTTATTTCTTTAACGTTGCAATCAAAAAAACCGTGTAATGTACATAAAAATGTCTGAAGCAAATTCAAAACAGTTTCGATAAGAATTCTATTACATAAACCGAAAACCTCAGGTTCGATTTCCGGTTCCAGCTTGGTATTATACTACCAGTCGATTACCTCCAAGAAAAACACGCTTACGTGGGAACTATCCAGTCAAAAATCGAAACATTTTTATCCACCAAATTAAACATATTTTTTACTATTCTAGTAGGATTTTTTTTGCAAGATGAAAAAAGGTATGGAATTCCGTTATCTTTTAATGTGTTTGTTTACTATTTAGTTTGCTATTTAATTAATTAGGAATCCTTTTTTATTAATAGTAACTTATTTAATATTTGTTGATTATGCTAATGTGTAAATTCGCTAGCATTTTATTGAATTTACTTCAATATATTTTGGTTGATTCCTCAAACAGTATTACATTAACTACGTACTAGTTTATATTTTTTCTTTATGACTCCAATGGTGACTGTTCACGAACCATCTGAAAACAATGATCCAGGCATGCAGTATCTCTTAGAAGCTCAGACGATTCATAACTCGAATCTAGTACAAAGATTCATTTTACAATGAACAAAGATTCATTTTACAGCAAACGATGGAGGACATAGGATATATCAAATAGTTTTCTGAAATTCCACTCTCTAATAAATCTATGTCGTATAATATCACGACATAAAGGTGAAGGAAATCAGATTAAGATTTACATATAAAAAAACTGGAAACTCTTCTATGATTAAATAAAATTTCTCCACTTTATTATCCGACAATTCTGGAAAAACAAAATAGATCAAGGACACCTGACCCTTTTTGGATTTTAACTCTGTATGCAGAATAAAAAATGATTGTAATTATAACTTTTTTTTTCTACTTTCTAAACCCTATGTCTCAGTGAGATGATGGTAAGACATGCAAATAAGTATGTAGTCTCAAACCTACCGGGTTGGTCTAGCGATGAACTCGTCATCACAAATCAGCTGATTTCGAAGTCGAGAATTCTGAGGTTCAAATCCTAGAAAAGGCAGTTACTTTTATACGGATTTGAATAATAGATCATGGATACCGATGTTCTTTGGTGGTTGGGTTTTAATTAACCACACATCTCAGGAATGGTCGACCTGAGACTGTACAAGGCTACACTTCACTTACATTCTTTCATACCAATTATCCTATTCATTCTCTGAAGTAATTCCTTACGGTGGTTCCGATGGCTAAACAAACATATGTCTTTAACTCAGGCCGACTATTCCTGAATTGTGTGGTTAATTGAACTCCACAACCAAATTACACCGGTAACCACTGTCTAATGTTCAAATCCGCAAAAAATTAATCGACCTTTATTAGGAATTAAACCTCAAAACCTTTGATTTTTCGAATCAAAGTTTTTTTTTTTCAAATCAGTTGATATGTGACAATTTTTATCGCTGGATCAACCTGGTGGGTAATTACAATTATTGTTAGATAAATTCCGATTTTAAATAGAATGGACTACACCTAAAAAGTTTTTAAAAAATCAGTTAAAACTGAACACGGTTAGCAAGCAGATATAATCAATCAGTTATTGTGAAGAACATCAAACACTGACTTTTTCAAAGGCCCTGACAAAACAAGAACGTTTAGCTTTTAGAGTTTAAATTAAGCACGTTCATCATTTGCTTGATATAGAAGAAGTAAAACTTAAGAAAATGACAAATGTTTTATTTAGTCTTAGTATATTGATATAATTTAATAAAGAACCAGGTGCAATGTGGTTTTTATTTTTATATAAACAAACGGATCGTACATTCAGAAAGCTGAATGAAATTTTTTCAGTTTACAAAACGAGAAAAATTAACAGTTATAACAATATTGTATATAAAAAAGATATTGTCAAAAGAATAAGTAAACAAATTTTAATAAAATCTAATCAAATTAATAAGATACTCATTTTACTACAAATATCTATCCAATGAAATATTATTAAAAAGATAAGATCCAAAACATAATACTCAATGTTTACTCTTATCACGTATATAATAATAATTATAATAATAAATATTGGAATAACATACATTTAATATTCACCTGTTCAAAAGCATAATATCATACTTTAGTAATAACAATTTAAAATTTGATAAACTTAAGCCTAAGTATGTATATACATACGTACACGCATATATATGAATAAATGCCCGGCAGACATCACGTTTTGTTGCTTAATCTGTACAAGTCAGTACAGTACATGTGTTTGCATGCTTGTTAGCACTCTTCGGGTTCTTTTAATTGGATGGACTTCAATAAATAATATTGATGAACCATTATAAGAAACTAGCCAGCGTTCAACATTTTGAACTGAACGCTTCATGAAACATCGATTCGATAAAAAATCATTAAAACATCCAAGTTTACAGTTGTTATATCAGACACGTTTCAAATACATTTTAATATTGTAACAGTTTAGTTAAACAGCTTCAAACGAGTGAGAATAGAAAAATCATTCGAAACAATTCCAATCAGAAAAATTTATTTTACAAATTTATTAAATTTATTCTGAAGGTTCATTATCCCTATCAGGTCTGGTATTTTTCATTAACTTCAGGATAATACTTTATCTTATCATAAAAAAATAAAAAGATAGATAAAATTGAACACTTATCGTATAGTTCCTCAATGAAAATAAATAAATGAAAATGTATGCTAGCTTTAAAATCAGAGAGGGTCAAACCCTCGGGTTTGGTTCCCGACAAGGGTCTGGGACTTTTTCATTCATCTAATTTCCCTAATTAAAATACGTATAGAATCATGTCCAACGTCATAAACATAAAATAAAATTACTGATTACTGATGTAATAAATGAAACATTTTGTTTAAAATTTTAACTAATAACGGAAAATAGGATTTATCTTCCAGTAAATAGTAAAGCTTTTCATAAATAAAAATTACAAGTTTATCAAATTCCAAAAAGTGAGATTCTCAATTAGAATTTTACTGTTAGTTTGTTTATCTTGTAAAAATAATAATTCCTTACAAAAGTAACAATTACATATTTGTGCACTTACAAACTGAATGCTCTTAACCTATTACTTTATTAATTTTTACCGTTTAAAGAGTTACAAACGATTTTTGACTCCACTAATTAAAAAAAGTTACGAACTAAATTTGGCTGTAAAGGTAAGGATCAGATAAATATCTGGCCCTCAAGTTGCTGTTCAATCTGTGTAAAACATCAGGCAGACTGAGCTAGAAGTATTTGGTACACGAGTTTTGCCATACCGCCGCCGGTGTGGCGTGAATCAGAGGACCATTTGTCGGACTATCTCTGTATTTAAAAGATAAAAGAAATAGGTACTAAATCCAAACATACGTTGCATTACCCGAATCTTTGTTCTGCTGTAAGGCCAGTGCCTCATGGCGAATATTTACCTATACCGCACTCTCTAAACATATCTAATCTTGATTCGGAATATGAAATAGCTACAAAAGTTCGACTGAGAAACAAAATATCCTACATATATTGATATCAAATATATCTACAGTATATATATATATTATTGAGAAGATTCTCAAAAAGATTTCTAATTTCTGTTGCCTTTTGTGCGAGTGGGACAGCACGGATAGGAAAAACCATTACATAAAAAAGCAGTGGCCAAACAGAGAGGTACTGACTGACAGTACGAAAGAAGAATGTTGTTAGTCACGCATTAGCAAAACCAGAAAATGTTTATCTTCCGCCACTACACATTAAGCTAGGTTTATTCAAAAATATTGTTAACGCAATGGATCGTAATGGTGCAGGGTTTCAGTTTCTAAAAATAAATTCCTTTAATATAAACGATGCTAAAATAAAGGAAGGTGTATTTGTTTGACTACATATAAGAAAACTAATAAGTGACCCGGCGTTTGAAGAATATTTGAATGACTTGGAAGTTGCTACATGGAAATCATTTCAAAATGTGATAAGAAAACTTCTTTGAAAATCATAAGGCCAATAGCTACAGAAAACTTGTGAGTGAACTCCTTCAAAACTACAAAGAACTTGGGTGTAACATGTCACTCAAAATCCATTTCTTACATTCACTTGTCACATTCTTGTTCATTTTAATTAGTGTGTAAGTAATAAAAATGACGACTAATATCTAACAAATTAATGTGACAACAATTAAGGGACTGTAATAAATAAACTAAAGCTATTTAGTTGATGAATAATATAAAATACGTTCACAAAATGCTATGCTTATGGATTTCATGCAGGATACTACCTGAAAATAAGAATGGCAGTTACAAAAAACTAAGCCTCATAAAAGAATTCTGATTTTATATTAGAAATCAGCTTGAAAAATATTGCAAGAATCAGTTATTCACACTCATTTAACAAAATCATTGTTAACCAGTGTAATCGAGCCACGAATGCACTCGATTAAATATAGGTAATATCTAAAAAAATACATTTGTCAGAGCTGTGATTTTCTTCTTAATGAAAAGTTGTTTTAAGACATTCTTTTATTTGGGATTTGTTTAAAATAAGATTTCCCAAGGACAAACAACTGAAACTCGAAACTTGTGCTAAACTTTTTTTGTGGTTATTCTGCTACATTGTCGCTGACAATTTGTATTTATTTTTATAACATATCTCGTTTACAGTACTTAAAACTATCCATCAGAAATAAAAGCAATCATAGTATAAAAATAAGTAATAAATATTTAAAGCAATATAATATTGAAAAGGAAATAATTACCTTTTTTAAAAAAATAGAAGATTTATAATTTTTTTTTCTTTTAAAATTTAAAATATTCAGCATTTTCAAAAACTAACCTTACTGTTTTACAGAACTGCGAAGTAGTTACGTTCAGCAGAGTTACCAAATAAACAATTAGTAATCCTAATTGATTAAATTAGTAATAAATTACTTAGAAATAAATCTTAGTAAGATTTACTTAGCCTTACTAAGGCTTAATAAATCAGTATAAAAAAAGGCCAGTCAGTTTCAACATGACCAATTCGTTAAATGAATTCTCATCGCAAATACTGATGCTGTATCTATACAAGAAAATAATTCCTTATAATATCAGTAAATTCTGTGCATTTAAAAAAAAATCATAAGCTTTAAATTTTAATTATTTAACATTAAATGTAGATAAAACAGAACAGTGCTAATTGCACTGGTGTGCTAATTGCATGAATAGCATTCCGATTGATTTTAATAGTATAATTTTTGTTGCTCAAAACGTAAAATATTTGGTCGTCTTGTTAAATGATAAATATTCAAGGGAGAACAAAGTTATTATTTTTAGCTACACCAATCCATACTATTTCGCCCTGAAGTATCTTGATTAGGCCTTAATCAAATTTAATAGCATTATTAAATATTTTCTACGATTACTTATACTCCCGTTTAAAACCTTTTATCATAAGGCTGCTTTAGTAAGACAAAATGAGTTAATAGGTTATAGAATTTGGCTCTGAAATCTTTGATCCCAGACATAACAAGCGATCATAAATTACTCAGTGCATTTAGATGTAAATAAAAAAAATAACAAACCAGTGCATTTACATACATGTTGTATTGTTGAACAGGGTATTTCAAACAGTTTTGTTTACAACACTTACTAATTACAAACAAGTTCCATATGAGCCTCTTTTGTGGCGCATAAAATTTCTAGACGATAGTAGGGTATAAAAGCCGGGGTTCGTCACCAAGGAACGACGAAGACCTTGAATTCATTTTATGCTGTTCCATGTCGTTTATAAACGAACATAAAACAACAAAAACGATGGTGATATCTGGTCTAGCCTCAAGTCTTCACCTCGCATGAGGTCTTCACCTCACCTCACCTCACCACTCTAGCGTCGCACGGGGTGCACACATTCCGCAGCTCGCCCAGTGGTGATGGATGTCCTTGAATTAGTGCTTACTTCGGCTTTTATACACTACAACAAATTCAATGGTATAACGTCAGAGGATCGAGGTAGCCAGGGAATTAGTCTATCACAGCCAATCCAACATTGAGGAAATTGTTCATGTTCATAGTTCGTAAACATGTAAACCCCGACTTGGTGGTGAGCCGTCTTGTTGGAAGTAATGTTGGGTTACAGATGTTTAATTTGCGGTACTTCATACTTCTATAACATGTCTAGACAACTAACGCTAGTAATCCGTTGGTCGGTGAAGAAGAATGGTCCGATAACCTTATAACTAGTTAACACTCACCAAACGTTAATTTTAGGGCTATCACGCTGTTTTCATACCGTGTGAGGGTTCTTGCTACCCCAAATCCGACAATTATGACGGTTAACGTGACCAGAAACATGAAAGGTTGCCTCGTCAGAGAAAATTGATTACTTTTTCTAAAAACGCATTATCTTCGTTCCCATTTATCGAATGTCCACGGAAAAACTGTGACGTGTAGTTCATCGTCTTCCAACTGAATTTTGTACGCATGAAGTTTTAGGCGCTTGTGTAGAACCTTCAAAATCGTCAATTGCGGTATACCCAGTTCTAAACTCGCTAAACGAGTCGATTTACACGGGCTTCTCTAAAAACCTGCATTTACTTGATCCGTAACTTCCTCGGATACGAGAGGTCTCCCAGCACCACTTCCTGTACCTTACTACTGATACCATCGTTTAGTAGAATCTTTATTATGAGGATCACGGCCATACTTTAAATAAAAACGTCTACAAACAGAAAACGTCTTTCTATTCATGGTAGATCTGCTGCCATGAAACCATAGTACGCAGATTGCTTTCTCCTATACGGCAGTCGTTGTCCAACTTACAATTCCCCCTATCGTTACATAGCACCGGCGTGTTCTTTCAAGGACATAAGTAACTGTACACTAAGAGTCGAGTTCTGGACGGCACTGAGTACAGTGTGTTCTTAGCTCTGCGTTTTTATGCTTTTTGACTGGTATTTTTGAATATTTTATTGGATTTGGACATTGGAATCTTTAATGGTATGGTTAACGGACATATGTGTGAAATATTTTGAGTTTTGGTCACGGATTAATTAAGTTATTAGACTTTTTTTCTTAAAAAACAAAGTTTCGAGAATAGTGAAGTGATTTTACAGTGCTGTAGAATTTTTGGATAACAGCGAAGGACCGTAGTGTAGTGGAATTGCTGGTAAGAGTAATAGCAAGTCAATTCATACTTGTAGAGTGAGTTAAAAAACATTCTAAATAAGTTTTTTTTTAGTGTTTTAAGTCTACATATATTAGCTTATATAGAGTGAAAATTTTATAAGTCGAACGACAAGCTTTGTCTTGCTCGTTACGTCATTGGCAAGCTAGTAAACAAGGACTTGGAGAATTTTCACAAACTTTATAGTATAGTGTCAGAATTTTTCTAAGTGTTTGGAAGCACTTTATTCGGGCAATTCCTTTTCCTCTATATCTCCTACAGTTTATACAATAGAAGAAAAATTCCTTAAATTCTTTCCGAACCCAAAGATTTCCTACCCTTTGACCCAACCCCCCCAAAATTGACCCCCCCCCAAATTTTTGGACCTCAGATTTCGACAGATATATTTTACTTCCCCCCGACACCCCCCAAAATTATTTTGGGGGGCACCTGCCCGTGTGGGGTGTCGTTGGATTCGGAATCGACCCCTGATTCTGAATCCATACAATGAGGAGACGTACCTCACTTCCCGTGGAAGATACAGCCTCCCAAGTGGCTGGGCACTCGCGGGGAAGTTCTGGAAGGAGGGGAGCGTTACTGGGGGTACAGAAGACATGGAGACCACAACACTCAGCCAAGACAAGGCCAAATGGAAGACAATAAAGGGTAGAGGTGCCAAGAGAGCAAGAGCGGGATCGTCTGAAGAAGAGGAGGCCCCTCCTAATCTAAAAGACGTCACCTATAGATTGGGAAATGCACTGTTGCAACTAAGACATTTGACCGGCAAGGCAAGTGCCACAGCGATAAAGGCCCATGAGAGAGAACTTACAGAGATTTACAAGGAACTACAAAGGATAAGTGAGGAAGCACCTGACACGAATTCCCAGGGTACACAAACGGAGGGCTATCATAGGAATGAGATGTCGGATATATTGGACGTTGACTTATCAGACGAACAGTTAATAGAACGACTGCCCACTCGATGGTCAACTTGGGTGATGAATCGACTCACCCAAGAAAATACTTTGAAACCGGGAGATGATAACTGCATCTTCGTAGACTTGAATGGACTGAGGCCGAACAGCCAGTATGCTGGGACTACACCGGGAGCAATGGTGTTACAAGAATCTACGATCCTTGAGGAAGAGAAAATTACTATTAATGCTACAAAATATGTGGTGATTTACGACTCCAGCGAGGGTGAGAAGGCTATGGCCTCTCACATCATAAAAGCTCTTCGAAGAGTGGTGGGAAGGACTGAGTCAGCGGTTTTCGTCGTGCCCACTGGCCCGTCGGGTATTCTGGTTAGAAAAATTGTTATATACCTTATGAGGAAAAATAAGACACTACCTAGAATGATACTCCCTAATCTGGGAGATCACGGAAGAGCGAGGTCCAGGTCTGCTTCAGCGAGAAGGGGAACCCCACCGGTTATAGAAAGTAAAACCGTGATAGTTAAGGCTCCGGGAAAATCTTATGCTGACCTGCTGAAGACAATGAAAGAGAAGGTCAAGGCGGAGGAAGCTGGTGAAATATTGTCTATCAGGAAGGGTAGAGATCAGCAGCTTGAAGTCAGAATAAATGGATCGCAAAAAGCGGGGGAATTTTCCTCCCTACTAAATATAGAGCAGAGGACCTACAAGTTAATATTAGAACAAAGGGGGGCCGCAGAACGGTGGTTTATGTAAAGGATATGCTGTGCGACACCAAGGAATGTGAGGTCAAGGAGGCAGTAGAAAAAGTATTGGGTGGGGGAAAGTTTTCAGATTACATCTCTTAGGGAAGCGTATGGAAACACAATGAACGCCACGGTGGTTACCACACAAAAGAATGCAGTAAAACTTATTGCATCAAGGCTAAGAGTTGGCTGGGTGCACTGCCGCTCATACATCAGAACGGATCCTGTCAAATGTCATAAATGTTGGGCCCTGGGACACACCAGTTTTGAGTGCAGAGGTCCTGATAGGTCGGCTTTGTGCTACAACTGTGGGGGTACAGGCCACTTTATACGTGATTGTAAAGCGGCGTCCAAATGCCTCGATTGTAATGGGACTGACCATCACACCGAAGGCGTAAAGTGCGGCAAAGCCAGAAATGATTAGTATAATATTGTCCAATGCCAACAGGAGTATTCTGTCCCATGATTTAGTGGGAGAGACCGCCAGGGAATTGAATGTTGACATCGTGATTACTACTGAGCCGAACTTGGGTACTGCTGCTCGTCATGACTGGCTGGCTGATGCTGTTGGTGATGTCGCTATAACAAACATCAGTAATAGGATCGGATGGCAGTTGCATCATAGAGGAGAGGGGATTTTAGCGATTATTTTGTCCTTGTGGCTGGATACGTGAGTCCTAATATCGGAATTGCTGAGTAAGAACTTTACATTGACGAAATACAACGGGTCATCTTACAGTCACCGAAAAGAGCCGTGGTTATGGGTGATTTTAACTGGAAGGCCACGATTGCTGGTAGCAGTTATACTAACAGAAAAGGGCAAATCTTTACAGAAATGATGGCGGCGACTGATATGATCTGTCTAAATGACGACTCTTATACATTTGAAGCCAGAGGTCATAGATCTGTATTAGACCTGACATTGGTTGACAATAGTTGGGATCCTTCGCTCTATCAATGGAGAGTTTTGAGGTCAGAAACTGGTAGTGATCACTTTGCCACGTTATTTCCTTTTGACGGTATACGACCGGTGATCGGGAGAACATCAAAGCCGCTGAGATTGACTAAAAGACAGGTATTAGTAGTGGTTGACAAAGTTGCTCGCAAGCTCATGGATGGCAGAGAGGTTACGCCTTTTGTTCTGCAGGAATTAATAGTCACGGAGATGGCGAGGATTCCTCAAAATATCAGGGGGTATCAACCCGCTTACTGGTGGACTGCGGAGATTGCGGACCAAAGATGGATTCTGCAGTACTGGCGAAGGAGAAAATTTAGACTCCGTAGAAGAGGCGGTGCTGTGTATGAGCATGCTGTAAATATGTTTGCTGATGCCAGGCGGTTACTAAATTACCTAATAAAATCTAGCAAAAGAGCACGTTGGAAGGAGTTATGCTTGGAGCTGGACTCGGACCCGTGGGGACGTCCTTTTCAGATCGTCATGGGAAGACTGGGTAGACGTTTGCCTGTCCTTACAGCTGAGTCTGCTGGTATACAATTGAGAACACTTTTTCCGGTGGCTGAATCGGGTCTATCGGAGCTGGTTGAATGCGATGCAGGTCGATTCACACAATATGAAGTCACCTTGGCGGTATCTAGACTCAGGAACAAAAAGAGTCCGGGTCCAGACTGTATTCCTGCTGCGATCCTCAAGGGACTTATGATGAAAGCCCCTTGGGAAATGAGAGATGTGGCAAGTTATTGCTTGCAGAACAGGACCTTCCCTAATTGTTGGAGGGAGTCGCGCACTGTGTTCTTGCCCAAGAAGACTTCTAATGCAGAAGTGGTTGGTTACCGCCCGTTGAGCCTCATAAACAATATGGGGAAAGTGGCTGAGAGATTGATCGCAGAAAGGTTACTGTTTGAGTTAGAGACAGGCGGGGGTATTCATAACAACCAGTATGGGTTCAGGCGTGGCAGATCGACGCTTCAGGCGATTGAAATGATAACTAGCTGGGCTATAACAGTCAAGGCTGGAACATGGCGCACCAGGAAGATTCCTTTACTGGTTATGCTCGACATTAGAAATGCTTTTGGGACCGTCCAATGGGACTCCATCATGGCGGCTTTAGTCAGAAGGTGAATAAGCCCTTACATTAGGAGACAGATCTCCGAATACCTGTCTGAAAGATGGACTACGGTTAGCACGCTTGATGGTGACATACGATACCAAGTTCATGGTGGTGTCCCCCAGGGGTCAGTACTGGGACCGTTTCTTTGGCTACTGGTCATTGACGATGTATTACGACTACAGCTACCTGAAGAGACGGAAATAGTGGCCTATGCTGATGATTTAGCGATACTCACCTCTGCGAGATCAGAAGATGTCCTCGAACAAAGGAGCAATGATACTCTAGAGATTGTAAATAACTGGCTAACCGACAAAGGATTAACACTTTCAGTAGATAAAAGTCAATATATTATGTTGGCGGGAAGGAGACGGCTGCGAGATCTTGAACTTAAGATAGGGGAACATAGGCTTGAACGTGTCAATCAGGCTAAATATCTGGGAGTGATAATTGATAAAACCTTGAGTTTTAGTGCTCATATAGTATATATATGCGAGAGAGTCGAAGGATTACTACAAGCCCTCATAAGGCTATTAGCTGGCCGAGATGCCCCAAGATCATCTAAACGTAGGGTTTTAGTCTCCGCATGCTCCTCGGCTTTATTGTATGCTGCACCTGTTTGGTATAGAGCCATATTCACGCAAAGGAATGCTAAACGATTGAGGAGTCTACATAGACAGGCTCTAGTTGGGGTGATGTTCGGATACCGCACAATATCTTATGAGACGGCGTGCTTTCTGGCGTCCACAAAACCCATAGAACTCCAGGTCTTGGAACGCTGGCTTCGCTTTCAGGGCATGGAACGGGATGTAGCTTCTGAAGTGGTTATGCAGGCATGGCAGCGTAGATGGAGTCAACATGAGAGGGCTATGTGGACAAAAAGGTTGATCTCAGACATTAGCCAATGGGTCAAACGAAAGCATGGCGAGGTAAGCTACTATGTCTCTCAGATGTTCTTTGGACATGGTAATTTCGAGCAATATTTATACCGCTTTGGCAAAAGAAGCTCTCCACGTTGTCGGTACTGTGAACGCGATGACACAGCTGAGCAATAAATGCGATAAATGGACAAAACATAGGTTTCGCACGTGAATACAGAATCTCACACCCGAGGAACTAATCGGCTTCATATTGAGTTCTAGACAAAATTGGAATAATTTTGAAAAATTCGTCTTTTTAGTTTTAAAAGAGAAAAATGATACTGAAATACGTATTGGGTACTAATAAAAACTGAAGTAATTGTAGAACTAGGATATTCATGAGTATTGTCTCTTTATGAAACCTACGACCGCGAGTAGGCGTTACGAGATCGATCTGAGAATGTAAAGACCGAGACCCGGCTTCGTAGTTGGTGGTTGGGAACGACATAGTCGGGCCTGGCCTACCTTCTACGGGGTTAGAGGCAGGCAACACCAAAAGACCGAGGCCCGGTTCCCGGGGCTGGGGCTGCGGACGGCATAGTCGGACTCGGTTCCTGCCCTGGGGATTTGAGGCAGGCAATGTAGAGAAAACAAAAAGAAAAGATCCGACCGGGGGGGTTGACCTACCGTGCCGGACATACGGTCGGTGGGTGGGGAGGCCTCCTTTGAGTAAAAGGACACTTCCTCGGGCCGCGTATACTTAAATGGATAACCGGCCCGAGGGAGTAGGGAAAAAAAAAAAAAAGTAACTGTACACTAATTTTTCCCAAAATTCAATGCGCGCAACATTGCTTTGTTCATTTTTTATCAATCCCTAAAGTGTGTTGAATAATCTATGTTTACTCTGAATTTTTTTTCCTAAATATAAAATTATTGTATTTTCATGTGTTTATACATGAAATTATATAAGCATTAAGAAGGCGGAACGTCTAATATTAAAAAATCTTCCGATCAATTTATTTGAAAGCATAATAAAAGAATTTTCTTTTAGAGTAATATCTCTGTATTCATTAGTTTTTAAATACTAGTTAGTAATTAGAAAGCAACATTTCTGGAATGATCTTACATGTAATTAAAATACATCAAATATTTGACTATTAATGCCTTCATAAATTATTATTTTTAAAATAACAAATTGTTATTGTCTTTATTTATTAGATTCCACAATTGTATTACTATTTCATAAAACAATAATTTACAATATTAATATGAACTATAAGCAGTTGTCCATAATTTTTTATTTTGTATTGCTGCTCTGACCAGGTTTTTCTACGGTTATTGAAATAGCATAACTGCCACTACTGACGTGATATATATTATGTTATGATCTGAATAGAATACTTAATTTATTTATATCTGTAAATAATAGCTGAAACTGTTAACTGAATCAGGTGATAAATATAAAACAATCCTTAGTGTTTTCCTGTTACTAGAATATCATGCACTTTTTCTGAATTATTGTAATAAAGTTTTTCGTCATTTGCATAAGGTTAGGTAATAATTGTGCAATTTATTGCAATATACTAAAAACATCTTCAGAATGTACATTTAAATACTGATAGTAATTAATTGCTCCGTAATCGCATTTTTACAATTACTTTAAATTATAATTATTATTAATTTTGACCCAGATCGTGATGATTGCTACTATCTTTAAACGATATACTGAGTAACAACATAATCGATTGGTACCCTTAACGTAATTAATAAGTAGACTTTTTCTAGAGAATGCAATAGTTTATGACGGTAAAAAACTAGTTATATTAACTTACTGTTTTTATCGTTTATCGTTTATAAAACTATCGCTTCAAGACTTTATGTTTGAAACTAAATAGGTTTACCTCATTATTATTGCACAGATGATTTAAAGCAAAGTGTGTAAAAATATTTTTCTGAAAACAATATAAATCACTTCAACAAAGCCGTCATAAATTTTCAGTTTTATAAATAATAGTTTTTGTAGCCGACTTTACCTTCAGGCAAAGAGAATTATTGTGATTTTCTTTTAACAATTCCTGTATCTTATTATTCTTCTACTTTTGATGTAGGTATTTTTATAAAGGAAGAAGATTACTATAAACGAAATTTGCCATAAAAGTAATTTCGGTTATAAAAATAATTTTTATGTGTTTAAAATTTCTAAAACTAAACATAAAGGAAAGAAAAAATTTATCTCTAACCACAAAATCTCACTCAACATATAAAGAAAAAATTTGCTGTAAAGGTAAAATCTTTCATTTCTGGGTTTGTTTTGAATTGTTTTAACAGAAACAATTCTCTACTCAAAAAATAAATAAATAAACCTTAAAAATAAAAATCTATCAATAATATAGAGGTTAACGATATACATAATACAAGTTATTAGTCTAACCATACGATAAACTACAGATATTTCTTGCATAGATATGCATGCTTGTATTCTACTCTTTCTCTTCATTCTCTTTATTTTATCTGTAAATATACCATCAAGTTATGATGTATCATCAGGTATTTGTTAGTATATCGCGAATGGAGATCGCAATTAATTGAAGCAATTAATCTATGTTACTAAAATTTATAACAAAAAGTAAATAATTCTGTGTTCAGAAGATATTAAAAAATACACCACTTTTATTTACTTTCATTTAAGTGCAAAAATGTATAGGGAATGAGTTTTACAGGATTACAGAAAGTAAATAAATAAGAAATTTTGGATCAGAAGTTATTTTACTGAACAGATTAAGCCTGTACTCAGTTTTAAGTAACTTAGAGATGATTTTCGTAACGAAGTACAGTCAATACTTTTGTTATTTACATTTGGGAAGAAAAGATTACTCTGACTTAAAAAAATTACATTTTGTAATTAATTATAAAACTTTTTACATAAAGATTTATGAAACCTACAAAAATATTGCATTCCAAAAAAATTCAAGAAAAATACAAATTTAATCTACCACCAAGCGATTATTTTTTTATTTATTCATAATCTCAACTAAACAATATTAATAATGTAAATGCTAAATGTATACAATGTATCATTAAAGTTATAACGAAAAGAGATAAAATATTGTAGTTTCATATAAAGTAACAACTTCCTTGTTAAAAATTACAAAATAGAAAAAATCTTATTTCTGATTAACCAGACACTACTAAGGCAAATTAACTTCTTCACTAATAGTTTTTACGTATTAAGTAGTTATTAATCAGTCACAACTCTTCATACTTTTAAATATTAGGACAAATAAAATTTATATCGATTAGCGGGTCATATTAATCAATTATTACAAGTACAAACGCGTTCAGAGAACACGATTAGTCTAATGAATAAACAAATGCTTATATACAATTTTCTTTAAAAATGGAATTAATTTTATTATAAGAAATTTAATTGAAAATAAATTTGATTCTAAATAATTAACTTTCTTTCTCAACGATTTAATTATTCTCGTAGTGTGGAAGCCAGAGAGCTAAAATTTATTAATTTTGTCCAAAGAGCGTATAAATTATTTGTTTGGTTAACTGATTATTAAAGAGTATATAAGAGAATTATAAGGGTTATAGGGATTAAACTTAAATTAGCGATTTAAAACAATTTGATTTTCAAAATATTTTTTAATGATTATTAATCAAATTCCTCAAAATTAGTAAAATCGTGGCCTGCCTAATGAGATTCTTATTACGTCTTTCTGAAATTATAAAGTTTATTTTGATGCGTATCGAAGACCTCGTCTCAAAGAGTAATATTGTACTGTAGCAAAAAAATACCTAAATTCATAATATATAATTTTAATAATATCCGTATAACTAGTTTTATATATTTTGTAAAATTTAATGTAAGATTTATAAGATTTAAACGAAGGTAGTGATGATATATGAGCCCTCCTCCTATTCAGATTACTGTGATTCCCAAAAAAAGTAATTTTATCAGTTTTCCCTAATAGCTTCTAGTTTACGTGCAGATTCTAGTCTACTAACATAAGATACACGCAGATACACTTTGCACAAAGTGAATCCTGAAGGAAACTTCAATAATCTTGCCTAATTAGTGATTATACATATTACATTACATTATATAATACATTTATATAAAATAAATAGCGTTATTATTACCATTATCTCTTTCTTCAATTTTTATTATTACTAAACTAACGTAAGTGTTATTAGATGCAAATATAAAGACAGATAAAAGAGGATTCTAATAGAATAAACAAAGTACTCAGAATTATTTTCTATTATTTTACTTTAATATTTTATGAGTGCTCTTATAAACATCTGTTTGTTTTATATACCTGCTTTAAAAATTTTTCTAGTTATCATTAAAAAATTATACTTTTTCAAATAATTAACATAACTTGTATTATACGGAAATTTCCTCACTTATATGTAAAATAAGCTTATTAATCCCAGAAATTAAATATGCTCATAATAAAACGGCAGAAACAGTTTAAAGCATAATTATATATAAATACGAATACTTATTCTAACTATTGTAATAAAGTGAGCGAGTTAATTTATTTTCTATGAGATATTAAATCAGCTACCTACTTAAAATCTGTTTTAATTTTATACTTTTATTCACAATGACTTTAAATACACACCTCCACATTTGCTTGCTAACATACTTACACGCACACATACACCCATAAGGATGAGATACAATAAAGAACTGAACTGCGATTTCAAATATATGACGTAATTACGTCAGGAACAGACGTATTCTGTCTTCTGGTGCACTTGTGTCCACTTCAAGTGTTAATCACGTTTTCTTTACTTTCGATTCCCACGCATCATCTATTTAGCGATTCGTGACAAACGTAGTGACGACGGAAGCGTTAACCAGGAAGAAGGCGTGTTGGATAACAGGTGCCTCATTCATTCGATTTTAACGTCCAGTCGGCTGATATAAATACAAATACGATTCCTTCATTACTCTATGCAAAGCTGCTGTGTTTTGTGCGGGCTGAATTGCTGCCAGTAATTCATGTAACGACTAAATATGCCATTTTGCTGCATAAGTTATGTAAAATAAATAGGTAATCTTTTTAATAGTGAATACATACAGAAATATGACGGAAAAGAAATTAACGTACAATGAATCCTGACCCACAAAGATTACAATCGATAAAAAGAAGAATGAGTTTTAAATGTTCATGTATTAAATTAACAATTTTAAATTTTAACCTAACAGTTCGGTAGTACGGTAATGTATATCATACTGCATAAGCGTGAACGACTCTCTTATAGAATGCAAACTACATTTAATTGTGCAGATTAGACTACTAATTAATTGTAAAACTACAAACGTTTAATTGAATTGGACTTAATAACTCCACCGGCTGGCAATATATTTGTTATTGTTTATAAGCTAATGTATCTTCCACAAAACAGTTGAATAAATCCGGTATGAAACACGTTTCTCGTTTAACAATTTCACTTGTAGATAAAAAAAAGAAACCTTACATGATATCTATCAGAAACGTAGACACATTGAGTTCCACAGAATAACTGAATATTACATTAAATAAGAAAAATGAAGATATAATTTACCGAGTTATTTGACACTATAAATTAAATCTCAAATAATATCTTTAGCAGTATTAATCTGGACACAGTTAATACATTATTCATAATTAATACGTTAATAACAACGAAAAAATGTAAACAGCAAGAAAGGAAAATTATTAAAAATACAAAATACAGCCTTCCTTTTTAAAAAATACTTAAAACCAATCTATATATTCCTTGATCTAAATGACAGGTCATAGTGTTCCTTGATCCAACACCTCATATACACCATAAGATTATTTCTTCAGCCATTCTCTTAGAGTTCCTAAACTTGTCATATATTTAACAATATCCCTGGAAAGGCTGCTTCAGTTCTTTTCAACTCTCTTGACTATTATAATTCCTATGCGATTGTGTACGTCTTCAAGAAATTTTTTTAAATAAATGTAATTTTTTATTATTTTTAATATTTAAAGTTGTCTCGTCTTAAATATTTTAGAAATATTAAACGGCCTCTCGCTTGCGAAATCCCTACAGAAGTTGAAAGTGTTAACTGGAAACTAAAGGAAGATTAATGCTAATAATATTTTCATTTAATCTTGAACAATATAATACTGATTTTCCAGTATTATGTTTTATCTGTTAAGATAAAACCCAAATCAGACTGTTATAATAGATATAAAGAGACGTTTCCCACTCGATAGACATAAATGAGTTGAAAGTATAATTACGAACATATCGGCTGCAAGTAAGAAATATTTACAGTATACGCAAAAGGACAACAAAATAACTGATATCCTTCTTTAACTGTACTTAGAAGAAGCCAATTATAACAAAGAGATTCACAAAATACAGTTTTTTCAGACGCACATCCAATTAAAAATCTACAATATAAAATATTACAGTATCTAAAATACAAAACATTGACAGAGCTCAATTTAAACGCTGTCAAACATTTGGTAACTCAGGAATTTTTTTGATACTCATGAATTGCATTAGGCAATTCCGATGTGGGAAAGTGGGAAAAACCATTAAACTACCACATGCAAAAAATTAAAGACAAGAAAGCAAAGTATGCTTAGTCCCAATAAATGTCTATGCATATTTCTTTCGTAGAAAAATTAAAAATTGTAGATTTTAACCGTAACGAGAAAGCACAGTATTTATACTTTGTGCAAAGAAATGTACCTTGCACATTTTTTTTAAATGACGTAACTATTTTGGATGTGACAGCTCTTCTCTGTAGCAGAAATTCGTATGAAAAAGATCATTGTAGAAAATCAAAACTTGTTAGAATTACATTAGAATAGAAGTATATTACGAACAACCAGAGTTTCAAATTCCGTCTTTAAAACCAACAATCGTTCATGACAGTAACAGTTAGTTCATTTGTAATATTTCCAATATATTGCACATCAAAGCATCAAATAATTAAGGATACTTTGTAAACCTTTCGTAAAACACATATTTATGATTGAAACCAATTTTAACGCGAATGACTGATTGTGGGGATCCAGGCTCAAAAATCATACAGGCAGAATCTTTTATAATACAGTACAAAAAACCTAGGGACACTAACAACAGAGGAGCAGATAAAAACAGACGTTTTGATTAAAAGAAGATTTCCGGATGTTTCGGACATTTTTGTGGTCTGTAATAAAGTAATGAGACTAGTTTTTTGGGCAGCCAAGGTGGCAAAACTGTAAAGTTACTACTAAACATACGGTTGTATGAACAGCTGATTTATATTAGGTATTATTATTTTTAGCCTATTTTTGCGACGTGAGACGTAAACAAACTTTTCGTGAAAAGAGGTTTTGTTGTGCGTTACAAAAATGAGAGATACTACTCGGAATTATGAACAACGTTGTGCAATCAGATTTTATGTTAAACTCTGTGAGAATACTACTGAAACTTTATCAAAATTGTAAAGGGCGTACGGAGATGACGCTCTGTCACGAGCCCAAGTTTTTAGGTGGTTTAAAGCAATTCCAGATGGCCGGAAACCAATTGCGGACGATCTACGCTCTGGAAGACCGTTGACGTCAAAATGTGATGACAGTGTTGAGAGAATCAGAGACTTGAAACGGTACTACCGGCAATTAACACAATGATTGCAGAACAATGGAATTTGAACCATATCAAATTCCATCAAATTTTGACAAACGAATTGGATATGAAAAAAGTTTGTGCAAAATTGGTTCCAAAAAACCTCACTGTTGAACAGAAAAGCAACAGGGTGGAAGTGTGCCACGATCTTCTTGGGCGAATTGAAACTGATCCTGATTTTCTAAAAAATGTTATTACTGGTGATGAATCTTGGATATTTAAGTACGACCCAGAAACAAAACGCCAAAGCAAGGAGTGGCACACTTCAAACTCACCTCGTCCCAAAAAAGCAAAAATGAGCAAATCAAAACCATACTAATTTGTTTCTTCGATAGTAATTGGCATTGTCCAAAGGAATTTCTGCTTACAAGACAAACTGCAAATCAATGTGTTTACTGAGAAATTCAGTAAACACTGAAATTCTAAATTCAAAATTCAGTTACTGAATTTCTCAGATGACTGCAGAAAAGAGATCCCCGCGTGAGACCAGCCATCAAAGACAACTGGATGCTGCATCATGGCAATGCACCTTGTCACACTGCACTCTCAATTAATGAGTTTATGGCAAAGAAAAACATTCCTGTAGTTCCTCAACCACCTTATTCACCTGACTTGAGTCCCTGCAACTTTTTCCTGTTCCCGACTTTAAAAATCACCTCAAAAAACACCGTTTTGGAACAATAGAATACATTAAAAAAATGTAACCAACCGTCTGAACGATATTCCGGTTTCTAGGTTCCAACACTGCTATGAAGAGTGGGAAAACCGTTTGAAGCGTTGCATGGCTTCGCAAGGGAACCATTTCGAAGGTGATAGAGTCCATGTAATTGGATTGTAAATAATAAGATTTTCTGAACCAGTCTCATTTTACTTTATTTACAAACCTCGTAGGTATTCCATTAAACTTTGTGAACGTTCAACCGAGCCTTGATCTCTAGTTAGATAACACTTATTTAATAGCAAAAATTATTTACCTTCTTATTAGTGAAAAAGAACCACCTATTTTATCCAACAAGAATACTGATTGTGTTTATTTTCAAGATAAGCTTACGTCGAATCTATTACTAAAATTATATATTTAAATTGGAAATGCTGTAGAATAACCAATGAAGTTTGAAAAGAATCGGTCTGGAAATCAACTCATATTATCACCAACACTACTCGACAGTAATTTTGCTCTGTTAATATCAGAGCAAAAATTGTTGAAAAAAAAAAGAATGTCTATTTCATTTCAATAAAGATGCAAAAAGAAGGACATTTACATGAAGTATCTGAAACATTGGGTATCGTTAGATACACAATAATATTTCAATAACTTTAGATTGTTATTATTGAAATATTATTATTGTAAACATTTTTTTACAGAGTTTAATAATTATTTATAAATCAATACATTTAAATTTAAAAAAAGGAGATGAAATCGGATTTGGATCGATGTGCCTTCCGCTTGTTAAGAGCCAAATATTTCATTAATTAAAATTTTATTTATCTATAACTCTGAAACCAATAAAAATAAGTACTACTCATGATATATCGTTGAAAAGCTCTCAATGAGGGCCCCAATATTAATTTTTTTTGGATTTGGGCTTTTTTGGACACTTTTGGTCCAGTTGATTGCAATCAAAAGGTGCACAACTAGATGTTACAACAGTTCTAAATCCAAAATTTTCAACATCCTACGGCTAATCGTTTTTGAGTTATGTGAGACACACACGTACGTACGTAGAGAAGTCGCGCCGAAACTAGTCGAAATGGATTCAGGGGTGGACAAAATGGATATTTCCGTTGAAATCTGAAAACCGAAATTTTTCGCAATCACAATACTTCCTTTACCTTGTACAAGGAAGTAATAATTAAAAAACAAATTGCTCTAGAAGTTTCTAAAACTTTCTTTACAAAATTTACGCTGAATATCGTATCAAAAATCTGATATAATTTTATAATAAAACATAATTATTGATCGTAAAATGGTAATAAACATACCATAGTGAAATACAATAGCTTAAAATAACTATATGTTAAAATGAAATAAAATGAAAAAAACAAATAATTATTCAAAAATTATGTATTGTTCATTGTTTATAGGAAAGTGAGAAGAGTTAGTATAGAAAGTTGTGTATATACTGTATGTATGTAAATATGATGAAACATAGCACCAATCGCCCGTTTGTTAATATAAGAGGGTCCTTAACAAACACAATGATGACTTTAAACATTATTTTGGTAAATTATTGGCATTGTCGCATATAAATACCTGTGCCAACTGTCATCGAAGTCATTTCAATAATACCGAATCATTTCATACCATGTTACTGGTAAGTTAATTCTTATAGTTTTTATTATTATTAACGTTAAACAAAAATTTTAATTTAACATAAATAGAATAATTTAATAAATTAGTTTTATTAAAATATAAAATTTATTTAAATAAATTTAAATTAAATATATATATTTATTTTATTTTATTTAAATAAATGCAATCCTGCCACTAAATTACTTACGTAATCGTGCAGTTTAATCGTTTATCGATTCATCTTAACTGATTAATAAGGATTCAAAAGTAAAATCTAAAATAAATTTTTAAATTACATAAAATTTTTACCTTATCCGTTAGGTAACTAAATTTAAAATGAAAACTAACCTGTTTAGAAAACTATATTTCTCTAATAATAATGCACTGAATACAAATCTGAATGGGGATAGGTGGAAGTAATAGCTACTTTTTCCATACTGGTACGTACGTTTCCCCAGCAGCAACTACTCCAAATAACTAATTCAATTTTCAATTCCCCTCATGTCAATGTTAATGCTCTGATATTAGGAATATAAAAAATATTAAGTTGTTATCTTAAATAACTTAATAATATAATAACATTTATATAATAACTTTAAATAATATAATAACTAATAACTTAATAATATAATAACTTTTAATTATCAGACATGTATAAATTTGTGATATCATCTAATTCAATAAAGATAAAATATATATATATAACAATATACACATAAAAAGTGTAAAAAAGGCTATTAAAATTAAGTTCATCATATAATCTGTAAAAAATAATTTTCATTTAAATTTGTTTTTAAATCAATCTGAAAACCCCTTGATTTCGATAATGAATAGCTACGTTTAACAACTGTGTCTTGATTAGAAGGTTGTACATTGTCTATAAAAAGAATGATTTTTTATTACGTCGAAAAAAATTTTTTTAATGAATAAACGTTTTATTTATTTATTTTTAATTTGACAACGAAATAGAAAAAATTTGTTTGTGACAGTTTCTTTAAGTATGTTTGTGTTCTTTCTATAACTTTTCTTCCTATTTAATCGGTATAATCACTAAACTATTTTTTTAGTAACTATAAAATTATTATTTTATACTTAATTGAATGGATTATACTGTAATTATAGTGATAGCGTGTAATGCAACACTTGAATTGTTATTAGCAACTGAACAGAACATACCAAAAAGTTGAAAATAGTTATTTGTGAAGTTATAAGGTAATGAGATATTATTTGGGTTTTATATCAACTTTAAAAAATTTATAATAATTAATACTATTTATTTAAGATATTTATTAAAATTACCTTAAATTGTCTACAGAATAAATTACTTCTCTTCTGAGTAGAGGCAATATACTACATAATCTATTATTAATAATAAAAATAATACATTAATTAGTTGCTTTATTACATCTATAGCAATATTATTTATGTCTGCTGTTCCTGTAAATCATCCGAGGTACAATGGGAACTAGCAGAGGGTTGCTTTTTCTGAGAGTAATTACGTTCATTTAAGTTTGAAAGTAATATAACACAGTTCGGCTAGTTGATTTACTTACACCTTCCCCGTATCCTACTAAGCCTAACATTAGATGGTTATTTTCTACATAACGGTTATTCCATTTTTGAGAATAATATCTAAAATATCAGCTAGCCTAAATACCGTTTCTTTTAGCAAATAACAGGACACACAATTTTATAAAGACAAACAATTTTATTTTATAAAATATTTTTTATCAAATATACTGTATTTTTAAGAATTTTATTCATCTCTATTCCATAAAAAATAATTTGCTAGTATTTATAACCTCATAATAATTTTTTTCGCACTTATCTGCATAAAATACCTAAAGAATCCTACTTAAATAATTTATTTTTTTTAATTAATAAATAAAACATCTTCAAAAAACGAGATCTGGAATATGTACTTGTTAGAAATTTCTATTGTATAACAATAAACCCAATTTTTGTTGAATATTTAAAATTTACGTAATCATGTGCAATAAAAATAGTTAACGATGTAAAATAAATTAAAATTTTTATCTATTTTAATATTAATAATGAATTCTTTTTTAAATTATGAATATTTACTATACAGCTTTATAAGAGTTACGGATTAAATACTGCAAACAATTTTGAAATGAAAGTTTGTTTTTTTTTGCAAAATGCTTCATAATTTTCGTTAATAATTTTTTTTTTTTTTTTTTTTTTTGTCTTCAGTCATTTGACTGGTTTGATGCAGCTCTCCAAGATTCCCTATCTAGTGCTAGTCGTTTCATTTCAGTATACCCTCTACATCCTACATCCCCAACAATTTGTTTTACATACTCCAAACGTGGCCTGCCTACACGATTTTTCCCTTCTACCTGTCCTTCCAATATTAAAGCGACTATTCCAGGATGCCTTAATATGTGGCCTATAAGTCTGTCTCACCTTTTAACTATATTTTTCCAAATGCTTCTTTCTTCATCTATTTGCCGCAATACCTCTTCATTTGTCACTTTATCCACCCATCTGATTTTTAACATTCTCCTATAGCACCACATTTCAAAAGCTTCTAATCTTTTCTTCTCAGATACTCCGATTGTCCAAGTTTCACTTCCATATAAAGCGACACTCCAAACATACACTTTCAAAAATCTTTTCCTGACATTTAAATTCATTTTTGATGTAAACAAATTATATTTCTTACTGAAGGCTCGTTTAGCTTGTGCTATTCGGCATTTTATATCGCTCCTGCTTCGTCCATCTTTAGTAATTTTACTTCCCAAATAACAAAATTCTTCTACCTCCATAATCTTTTCTCCTCCTATTTTCACATTCAGCGGTCCATCTTTGTTATTTCTACTACATTTCATTACTTTTGTTTTGTTCTTGTTTATTTTCATGCGATAGTTCTTGCGTAGGACTTCATCTATGCCGTTCATTGTTTCTTCTAAATCCTTTTTACTCTCGGCTAGAATTACTATATCATCAGCAAATCGTAGCATCTTTATCTTTTCACCTTGTACTGTTACTCCGAATCTAAATTGTTCTTTAACATCATTAACTGCTAGTTCCATGTAAAGATTAAAAAGTAACGGAGATAGGGAACATCCTTGTCGGACTCCCTTTCTTATTAGGGCTTCTTTCTTATGTTCTTCAATTGTTATTGTTGCTGTTTGGTTCCTGTACATGTTAGCAATTGTTCTTCTATCTCTGTATTTGAACCCTAATTTTTTTAAAATGCTGAACATTTTATTCCAGTCTACGTTATCGAAAGCCTTTTCTAGGTCTATAAACGCCAAGTATGTTGGTTTGCTTTTCTTTAATCTTCCTTCTACTATTAATCTGAGGCCTAAAATTGCTTCCCTTGTCCCTATACTTTTCCTGAAACCAAATTGGTCTTCTCCTAACACTTCTTCCACTCTCCTCTCAATTCTTCTGTATAAAATTCTAGTTAAGATTTTTGATGCATGACTAGTTAAACTAATTGTTCTGTATTCTTCACATTTATCTGCCCCTGCTTTCTTTGGTATCATAACTATAACACTTTTTTTGAAGTCTGATGGGAATTCCCCATTTTCATAAATATTACACACCAGTTTGTATAATCTATCAATCGCTTCCTCACCTGCACTGCGCAGTAATTCTACAGGTATTCCGTCTATTCCAGGAGCCTTTCTGCCATTTAAATCTTTTAATGCTCTCTTAAATTCAGATCTCAGTATTGTTTCTCCCATTTCATCCTCCTCAACTTCCTCTTCTTCCTCTATAACACCATTTTCTAATTCATTTCCTCCGTATAACTCTTCAATATATTCCACCCATCTATCGACTTTACCTTTCGTATTATATATTGGTGTACCATCTTTGTTTAACACATTATTACATTTTAATTTATGTACCCAAAAATTTTCCTTAACTTTCCTGTATGCTCCGTCTATTTTACCAATGTTCATTTCTCTTTCCACTTCTGAACACTTTTCTTTAATCCACTCTTCTTTCACCAGTTTGCACTTCCTGTTTATAGCATTTCTTAATTTCCGATAGTTCCTTTTACTTTCTTCATCACTAGCATTCTTATATTTTCTACGTTCATCCATCAGCTGCAATATATCGTCTGAAACCCAAGGTTTTCTACCGGTTCTCTTTATTCCGCCTAAGTTTGCTTCTGCTGATGTTAATAATAAAATGACATATTTTGTAATAAAACAATTTATTTCAATTGGAAAACTATTTGAAAAGTAGTATTATATAAATAGTATTAAAACTATTCACGGAATTTTTTAATATTTTTAATACAACAGTTAAAAAATTAAGGTCATCTAGTAAAAAGCACTGTACTAGTTCGTGTAATACATTTATAATACGCTACACAATTTCTTGAAAAAGATTATACGTATATAACAGATTTTATCAGACGATTTTGAAAGAAATAAAATGATGGAAATGAACTAAGTATTTAGATATTTATTTTATAACGTATAAAAAAAATTAACTTTAGTAAATCATCATATCTGTAAACGTATTTTATTAATAACAAAAAAATAATAATTTTGTCATTATTCTTTTATATTAATGTGTAATTATATCAATATAGGTTATATCTAAAAATAAATAATGTAAAATGTAATATAAAAAAAAATATTATTTATTAAAAAATACAAAATTATCTCATAAAAATTTAGAGAAATTATTTTACGTTAAAACAGACTGGTTATTTTAACAAGACTGCAGTGGTAATATAATTGAATTGATGAATTTTTCACATTCATTCTTGATTCATAAATAACTATTTGTATTAATCAATGTATCCCATTTTTTTATATCATTTTAATTGCAAAAAAAATTCAGTAACTGACTATGAATGAATAGGTAAATAAAAGTATTATTAAATTAAATTAGTTTAAAATAAATTTTACTAAAACAGTGAGAGGAAAAGGAAGTGAATTGATTTCGTATTACCATTTTCATTTTAATATAGTAATAATATTTATTTTATGATTTTATGTATAAACAAAATTGCAAAACTGTTTAAAATAACTCTGTAGTAAGAGATTTTAAAAAAATTTTAATTTATAGTAAACTGTAAGATAATGTAAAATTTATTTTATTTTTAAATACAATTCATTTTAGAATTAATAAAATATACGATTAAAAATATTACTGATACTTTAACAATGAATTTAATAGTAACCAAATTAATTATCGTCGGTATAACGTTTAGTCAAATAGTTAATTTTTACTTTTTAATTTCGTTAAAAATATAATTTAGCTTTAGCTTGCTAACGTAGCGTTAAAGTTGATTTTTATCATGATTTGAATTAGATGCGTATTTATAAATAAAACAATCATTCTTCTTTTTATTTATTTTTTTTACATTTGTTTTTTTAAATGCTTTTCTTCAGCTCACTTTCGTTTCACAGTAAACGGTTAACGGGTGTGGACATGCGCAGAAGGTGGAAAGGAGTAGTACACATGCGCAGTAAGTTTTTGAGAGAACATCGATACACTTGATCAACCAATGTAACGCGTCGAACACTCTTGTACGAGATAACGAAAATTCTCGTATTATATTTACTTTCGTAAATATTTAATCATCGTACTAATAACAAGTGATAAAATTGAAAATTCTAAAAAAACCCACGAAGCCGTTTTGAAGAAACATATTTACTGCAGCGCCCCCTGGTGGCTTATTACCATAAAACTAATCTAACAACCTGCTCTGAGGTGATACCTATGTAATGCAATGAGATGATCAAGTGTAATGCAAAACACCGCATCAAAATCGGCTAAAGCGTTTTACAGTTGGTCTGAAGTGATGCTATGTAATGCAATAAACCGCATCGAAATCGGTCCAGTAGTTACTGAGGAAAATGGTAATACACGCGCACACACAACACGCACACACACCAAAACCACTTATCTCAAACGCATATAAAATAAAATCCCAAAAAGTATAAAATAAAAATGTAAAAAATTTTTTAAAAATCCAAAAAAATGTATACCTTGTAAACATAAATAGATGATAATTTTATTTACAACAAAATAATATAGTTGTCTATTTTCGCAAGACCACAATGAAAAGCATAGGGTGCGCTTTCATATTCAATATCTACAATGTCTTCAGTCATTTGACTGGTTTGATGTAGCTCTCCAAGATTCCCTATCTAGTGCTAGTAGTTTCATTTCAGTATACCCTCTACATCCTACATCCCTAACAATTTGTTTTACATATTCCAAACGTGGCCTGCCTACACAATTTTTCCCTTCTACCTGTCCTTCCAATATTAAAGCGACTATTCCAGGATGCCTTAGTATGTGGCCTATAAGTCTGTCTCTTCTTTTAACTATATTTTTCCAAATGCTTCTTGAATCTATTGAATGAATCTATTTGCCGCAATACCTCTTCACTTGTCACTTTATCCACTCATCTAATTTTTAACATTCTCCTATAGCACCACATTTCAAAAGCTTCTAATCTTTTCTTCTCAGATACTCCGATTGTCCAAGTTTCACTTCCATATAAAGCGAACTCCAAACATATACTTTCAAAAATTTTTTCCTGACATTTAAATTAATTTTTGATGTTAACAAATTATATTTCTGACTGAAGGCTCGTTTCGCTTGTGCTATTCGGCATTTTATATCGCTCCTGCTTCGTCCATCTTTAGTAATTCTACTTCCCAAATAACAAAATTCTTCCACCTCCATAATCTTTTCTCCTCCTCGTAGGACTTCATCTATGCCGTTCATTGTTTCTTCTAAATCCTTTTTACTCTCGGCTAGAATTACTATATCATCAGCAAATCGTAGCATCTTTATCTTTTCACATTGTACTGTTACTCCGAATCTAAATTGTTCTTTAACATCATTAACTGCTAGTTCCATGTAAAGATTAAAAAGTAACGGAGATAGGGAACATCCTTGTCGGACTCCCTTTCTTATTACGGCTTCTTTCTTATGTTCTTCGATTATTACTGTTGCTGTTTGGTTCCTGTACATGTAAGCAATTGTTCTTCTATCTCTGTATTCGAACCCTTATTTTTTTTTAAATGCTGAACATTTTATTCCAGTCTACGTTATCGAATGCCTTTTCTAGGTTTATAAACGCCAAGTATGTTGGTTTGTTTTTCTTTAATCTTCCTTCTACTATTAATCTGAGGCCTAAAATTGCTTCCCTTGTCCTGAAACTTTTCCTGAAACCAAATTGGTCTTCTCCTAACACTTCTTCCACTCTCCTCTCAATTCTTCTGTATAGAATTCTAATTAAGATTTTATATCTTAAATATCTACATAAATTATTTAAATATGACAAAGATTTTGATGCAAAATGGAAATGATAGCTTCAATATACAATTTTCTAATAAATCTCATTGAATTATCTAAATTTCGGTCCAAAATAGAACTAAGGTCGCGCCACATGCTTTTCATTGCGGTCTAGCCAAAATAGACAAATTTTTATATATTATTTTGTTGAAAACAAGGTTATCTTCTATTTATGTTTACTGGGTAATCAATTTTTTAGAACTTTTTAAAAGCATGTTTTAAAAATCGTTTTTATATTAGTACGTATACCAATTCAGGTACTTCCTACCGAAGAGATTTTGTAATTGATTACAAATTTATTCCAACGGGTACCTTTTTTTACCTTTTCTTTTTCCTGTTTAGCCTCCGGTAACTACCGTTTAGACAATACTTCAGAGGATGAATGAGGATGATATGTATGAGTGTATGTGTATGATGTGTATGAGTGATATGTATGAGTGAAATGAAGTGTAGTCTTGTACATTCTCAGTTCGACCATACCTGAGATGTGTGGTTAATTGAAACCCAACCACCAAAGAACACCGGTATCCACGATCTAGTATTCAAGTCCGTGTAAAAATAGCTGGCTTTACTAGGACTTGAACGCGGGAACTCTTGACTTCCAAATCAGCTGATTTGGGAAGACGCGTTCACCACTAGACCAACCCGACGGGTTGATTCCAACGGGTACCTGGCAGATATATACCATACGATATACATACATTCATGATTAATATGAATATACTTAGTCAATATGGTAGAAAGTCAGAACAAAACTTTTCTGTAGGATCCATTATCCCTCAAATGGTAATTATAAATTTTATAATACACAAAATTTTATGAATGAATTGCACATTGTTCCATTATATCCGTGAAAATCACAATCTCAAAAAAACTTTACGTTTAATACGCTAGATCTATAGATTTATATGCAAATGTCGAGTTAACGTAACTGTTGTAGGCAACAATAGTCGCTCCTGAAAATGATACAACCACCCTAAAGAATAACAACCGTTTCATACATAGTTTTCCCATGTATAGAAATATGAGAATCAATTGATTTCATATTACCTTCCTCAATAAGCCAAAAGTATGACAACATTATCATCATTCCCACCAAAATGAATCTGATATTCAGCCCTAACGTAATCACTAGCATTAGGCGCTGTATGTGTACTACGAGCGTTGTACTGTAAGTGACACTTCCAGTCTCTTCACTTCAAAGGCTGGCTGTTTAGTGAATGTCATACTGTCACATAAAACAGCCGTGTCTGGTGTCTCTTTACCTACGGTGTCAGATCATAAGAACGACTCGAACAGATAGTGAAAAGCAATAAATTAATGTATACCTTTTATGATGTGAGGCAGGGAATATATTTATGAATAAATTCATTAACTATAATTTAAAAATTTATTAATCTTTAAAAATTCATAAAATTATTCATTAATTTAAAATTCATTAAATTATTTAATGAATTTTTAAATTAATAAACATATAATTAAGGAAACAGGAATTGTTATTTTTTTGATAAAAAAAAAAACTATAAAATATTTTTTTATGTTTCAGATAACTTTAGTCGGTGTGACCATTTTAAGGAGCATATCCGCTGAGCCACCAGTCGGCAATACATATTTACCACCTCCACCGCCTTTTGCTGGTTATCCTCCGTCTAGGCCTCCACAGTTAGGAGAGCCGTCAGTTCCTGCATTCGAAGATCCAGAATCTATAGTAATTGATGTACCACCGTTTGGCAGAAATCGAGGCAGTTTATCAAGCGAAATAACTGGCAGCAGAATCAATAACGAGCCGCTTTCAACTTCCGTTCAACAGAATTTAAACGGAGACAAATCCTTCACCCACTTTCATAGGACATCTAATTCGTTTATCGATACTTCTAACCGCGTCTATAGACCCGATCAGTATTACGCAAAGACAACTCAACACATACCATCTGTACAAACCGCATTTAACAACGCACATCCTTATCAAGGAATAAGCGGGTCAACACCTTATCAACACATCAGTCAAAATACTCAATCTAATCTTCTTAACACAGTAACATCTGATGCTTACCTTGGAGGATCGATAAACCCATACGGTACATCACACTTCTCGTCGCTATTTAAAGACCAATATCATCATTCAAATATTAGAGTACCTTATAGTGAACAAAATAAATATGATTTCTCTATATCAGATTCGAGTCCAATAGATAATTTTAATAATCAGGTTAATCAGTATATTCCACCACCAACACGCGCAGGATATTCATATCCACAACCAAATATTCCTTTTAACTTTGAAAACTGAAGTAATCGTATTTCATAACTTTACAAACTCATTGATCCACTATTCAGAAGGATAATCTAAACTGTTCAGAAGCAAACTTAATTATTACCTATCAAATATCACTTTAAAACTATTTTAAATTCCAAGAAAACGTTTTTCTTTTATAAGGATAATGCAAAATGTGGAAAACTATTAGTAAAATGAAATATAATCGTAATTCATAAATAAATATATTGTTTACATAATTTATGTATATATTATTTAATGAATATAGTAGTTTTTTTTTATATTGTATTTCCACATTTTATTCTTCATTTTTTCCCAGTATAAAAGAGAAAAGAAGTATGAGTTAGGCAAATTTATTTGAATGCACCGGTTTGTGCAAATATTCACACCTCTTTTCTTGAATAAAGTATTACATTGAAAATTTTACTAATTCAGTTGCAAATTTTTTTCAGACAAGTTAATTATCACACCCTTAATTTTAAAAAAAGTCCAATAATTGCACGTCGTTAACAATTTGTCCATACAGAGAGAAATTGTACGAATACAATTCTTCCAATATAACATCAAATTAAACGGTTTGGAAAAAAATTTCAAATATACGTGGGCTTCTATATTATTGAGGCAAATATTTACAAAATCAATTTAAAATATTCACAACTGTTAAAATAACGATTAATATACTATTCGTAAAGCCTTTTATCATTAACACTGAATATTATTTTACCGTCAAAAATAATAATACGTACGGTTTTCCTTACTTATTTTGTAGTACTTTTCTTTCTTTCTCTCTACTGGTGTTTTGACATAATTTATCAAATATAGATTACTGTCGATGAAGTATAGATTTACAGTTTGATTTATCAAATATAGATTATAATAATGGAGCCGGCCTTTGTGGTGCGAGTGGTAGCGTCTCAGCCTGAAAATCCGCCTTTCATCCGGAGTTCCCGGGTTCGAATCCCGGTCAGGCATGGCATTTTCATACACGCTACAAATCATTCATCTCATCCTCTGAAGTAATACCTAACGGTGGACCCGGAGGTTAAACATATAAAAAACAAAGATTATAGTGCTGGATACGATTTTATTATTTTATTTTTATTTGCATACGATTTTATTTTTATTTTAATATCCTATTTTTCTACTAAGACATTTTCTTTATTTTGCTATTGAAAGTAGTAATTACACCACCAGATATATCACGGTAAAAATAAAATTTAATATTGAAAAATTAAGAGATGACGTCATACCTTTATCGTTTGGCATTTTGCTTTTTTTTGCTTAACATTCTGGTTAATAAGACATATAGTGTCTTTTAGGGAGGGGAAAGGAAATAATATAAATGTTTTCTTTTCTATAAATATCTCAAAATACATTGATTTTAGAAAAAATAATAAAACTTTCAAAAAGTTTTCAAAATTTCAGGCTCTGTCTGAAATGTCTTCTTTTTACTGTGAATGATAAAAAAAATAATCGAATAGTGATGTTTTAATTTTTAAACCCTCTTCCCTCTTGAGAAGAAGTTGATTGCATTAGTCTTTGTTACGTTTATAATTAAGCAAAAAAACACTAAGAAAGAAAACAATAAATTAATTTTCTGGAATTTGGGGTTTCTTTCTCTATTGTGCCTTCAAAGTTATGGACAAAATACGCAAGAAGTCAATCAAGTAACAGTAATTAATATTAATTTGATTAATACATTTAATCAAATTTATTCAACTTTTTTTGGTATTTAGGTAAAGAATTAACTGATTAATTTTCTAACTCCTATTTCATAATAAAATTAAACAAAGCTTTTTTTTAACATGTCAGCATTTTTACTATTTATTAAAAATAAAATAAAATGTTCATAATAATATGGTGAAAACGTTTTTACCAAAACTAGGTTTGATTCGCATAATAAGACGATCAAGGCACTGCCAGTATTATTCTATATAAAACTGATGTAAAAGGAATTTTATATTAGTCCATCAGTACAATTTCAAAATTTACAATGCATTAATGTAGAAATCTAAAATGACAAAAATTCTGTTTTTTCCGACATAAAAGAAAAAATAAATAAATTGCAAATGATTTTTTTTAGCGTTCTTAACAGGCTTATCATTTTGTTTCTAAAATCAATAGTTTTGGGGATATTCCTAAAAATAAAAATCCCACTTTCCTCTTGTATTAATTATAATCCAACCTAAATGATATGATAATTTAAAAGTAAGTAAAAATAAAATACCTGAATATATAATATATTAGAATATCAACCAAACATTTTTCTGCAAATGTTGATTGAATACAATTTCATGAGGTTCTCTGTGAATACCATTACATTTAACATTTAATTTGACTTTATTTTTTTGTAATTATTCAAAGGAAATTTTTCTTTTGTTTTTTTTTTTTTAGTATAATTTTTCAACTAAATAACTAATACATGTAAGCGATAAAGCCATCGATTTAATTTACGATATTTAAAACATTCATGAATCACTTTCTTAGAAATGTTAACTGTATATAATTCTGTAATATACAAAAAATTCTTAATATCGTTAAGATTTAATTAAACCTTTATTTTATAAATTTATTTTAATCAAACATAAAAAAATTTGTTGTGTTTTAAAAATTTACTCGTTATTTCTCTCAACAGAAGTCATAATTTTTGAGGAAAGTAATTTTCAACAGTGATATAAAAAAAGGAAATGCATAAATGCATACTTTTGTACCTTATTTCTCTTTGTTTATGTTTTTTTTTTGTATTATATTTGTTAAAAGAAATCAATAAAGAAAGAAAAAAGCAAATATTTAAAAAGAAATCAAACCAGATATTTGTAAAGAAGATTTAAATAAAGTTAAACCTGTTCTGGAATCCAACCTTATTTGGTAACGACTGTAAAATATGAAAGCGTGTGAATATCAGTACGCACGCGTGTTAATATCGGTACGCACCCGCGCGAATGTGTGTTTCAATTATAACATAAAACAGTATTTCAGCTGCAAATCTTTGATTATATGTTACATACGACTAATGATAGACTATAATAAAAAATAAATTTTTATTTGTTGACAGCAGTAAAAGGTAGCAATCAGAAATTACGTAAATGGTGAATTACGATGAGAGTAGAACCTGCGCGTAACATTTTCAGTTATCATTGTTCATAATATATTTTTAATACAATAAGCTCAATCAAAATATAAATAAGGATGATAACGTAACGTAATCGACGAAATTAAACAATAAAAATGAAACGTATTTTTGAGAAGTACAAATTTACTTACCGTTATAAAAGTTATTACATTATAAATAAATAAGTTTTTAATATTAACAATGAACATAAAATATCCTAAACATGTTTTTTTTTCATATTAACTATTTATTTATCTAAATGATAATGTGAGGGTATAATAAAGCTGTACGTGATCTGCTATTCATTGTTATGTCACACATATAAATCTAGTTAACTATACGAACAATGAATGCTTATTCAACTGAAATCAAGAAAGTTACATTTACAGTCGTACTGCTGCAAGCTCATTATTCATTTTTTTTTTTTTTTTTTACCAAAGTCAAAAGGATATTTTTCGTATTTTTTTCTACTTCAGCAAAAGTTTTTCTACTTTTTTTTAAGATAATTACTCAGTGTTCTAAGGTTGCGTACACAAAAGATTCTATTTTTGTTCGTCCTATATTAAATCTAAATAAGTTACAGCACAATCGTGTATATATATATATATATATATATATATATATATATATATATATATTTTATTTGACAATTTGACAAATGTTTGAATATTAAAACACAGATGGTAATAAAAAAAAGAAAAAAGGTATGCATCTTTATATCTAAAGATATATATTAAATACAGTAAAATTATAATTGTGTTCACATCTTAAGCGCTTAGTGTTTCATTAAAGCCTTTATGGTGCCATCAGTAAGTCGATCTTTAAATATTTTTATCCATCAGTCTGTTTTTCCAATAAAAATTTAGCCTAACTCGTCGTTAATAATATCTATATTTGTAAGAATATGTTTCCATGCAAGTAGAAACTTTAGTTCTGCGAGTATGGTAATAAAGTTGTAGAACATTAACGGCAACACTAACAGTTTGAAATTTTTGATCGGAAAGTAGCTGATAGTAAAGTATGAAATTAAAGTCACACTTGCGTGCGTATAAAGCTAGAAATCCCTATCTTTAAAAAGAATTTTGTTGATCTGTTGAGCCAGAAATATTAATGGTAATGTAAGAGAAAAATATCTTATCCCATTGCTACGCTCAAAACTCCTCCTCGAGACCGATGTTCATCCTACCCAGAAACTCTTGAGATAATAGAATAATTTTTAATCCAGAAAAAAACAGTATGTTAACGATCCTGGATTTTGCGACGGTCACCTTAAGAAACGTGGTTATAATACAAATATTGAAAACACACATTAAGTCTCCTCCTGAAGACTTAAACTGAGGACAGGCGCAGATTTCCTTAAGTAAAAATATCTTGGATTATGAGAAAATATCCAGTTGAATTACAGATCAATCAACCAGACCTCCATCAGAAATCTGTATTTAACTAGAAGGAGGTACTTTTTTATTAAAGACTCATATTTAGACACGTTCATAAAAATAACTTTTTATACTCTCTTCTACTTAAAATGTTTAATTGCTTAATACTTTTGATTTTCAAATATAAAAGTACATTACTGTATGATCTTTTAATCTACTTAATGTATTTTTACAAAATAATTGAATAAACACTTTCTGAATATGCCACGAAGTACGTATGTAAAAGGAGTAGTTAAATTTAAAAAATATATATATATTACACTTGCCCATTACTTATAGAATGCTTTCTATCTGCATTGTGCGTGTTGTGTGTGTGGGTGTGTGCGTGCGTGCATGCTCACGCACCCGTTTCATTTCTGTATGCCTGATTTTTAATAATTTAGAATATCTACAACGCTTAGGTAATATAAAAAGAATATTGAATATTCTACTAAATTAATTTATCCACTTGCAGTGGTTTATTGATTTAATAATACTCCCTATGTGGGCTAAATATGTAAGGTTTTGTATTTTGTAACTATAGACTACATTAATTTATCTATCATGAATGAAGAATGCCAAGAAATTACGAAATATTTATGTACTAATTTTAACGATTCTACTTTTAAAGATCTAAATTTTAAAATGTGTATTAAAAAGGTTAGATATCCTCTCCAACATCAATTTATTACACATAACAGAGTAGAATAAACCGGATAGTTAATAAGCTGATTAAAACTCCCACTCCTTAAACAGCTCAGTAATTTTATGCGTGCCAGTCCAGATGGAATTGACCCTGTGCAATTTTAACCCACATATTAACGTATAAACAGATAAACATAACATAATTATGATGAGAGCACTAGCACTAGCGCTGTGTGTGTGTGTGTGTGTGTGTGTGTCCGTTTTGTTTGCATAATCACTTTCGTAAATACTCATAGGATTATCATCATCATATTATTGTACAGATGTACATGGCTGTTATTACACGATGTGTTTCTTTCCTTTTTTTTTGACGTAACCGGTGCGACTCTTAACAGCTGGCATGATCTCTATCATTAACTTACTTATTAAAAAAAACACACTCACAATAGTTGCGTATTTGTCTATAACATCAAAATTACATTTATTTTATTGAAAATAGCACTAAAGATATGCTTTTATATGAATCACAGTAACATAATCATTAATAATATTAAAAGAAAAACAACATAGTTATGTAAAATATACAAAAAAAAATATCTAGTGGTAGAATCCTTGCTGCTTCATCTACTTGCTTTATAACTTGTCTTCAATATTACGAAAAAATAATTCTTTATCCTACTGTAAAATAATTTATTTGCAATAAATTTTTTAATAAATGCAATAAAATTAATTTAAAAAAAAAACATTTTTTTTACTCCTTATTGCCCACAAACAAAAATTAGGCTTTCTCTAAATAAATAATAGTTCGGCAAAAAATTAAAAATAAAAAGCAAGCTCTGACACTAGGCTCGCTCTGACGGCAAGTGCGGGGCTCTCACCCGCTAAAAAACCTCCACCTCTAGTCGCACAGGGGCCGGACCCTAATCCTATGGTATGCACACAGCCCTTGCGTGATCACCTGGTCGCTCTTATTGCCACCTTAGAATAACCCAGGCAGCGTCCCCGAGAGACCATTGACCGACGACGACCCCGGAAAGCCCTTGCCGCCCATCCCTTGCGACTGGCCGTCCACAGCCATCCGGCAACGGCTATTCTGCCTCGGATTGGCTACCTCCTTCCGGTTTGCCTTCTTGGTTCTGCTGCTGCCTATCTAACTATAGCAGTTACCGCAGTCGCTATTGTACTCCAAGAAACCCCCTCTCTTAACATTATGCTAATTATGTTATCTGCATTTACCGAACCTTGCTCCAGTATATAGTTCCTAAGGGCCCTCCATCTTATACACGAGAATATTACAATGATCAGCGATGTCCTGCTCACAGTCATGGTAAGACCCTCTACTACTCCTATTCATTCTTGTAAATAATCTCGCAAGCATCCATGTCTGAGACGAACTGGGTGATCTCATTACTGATGTTCCCATGCGTCCTCTCCACCCAGCTCCTCACATCGCGGATGAGCCTTTGTGTCCATCTCCCTGTAGCTGCCTCCTCCCATATGTTATTCCAGGCTCTGAACTTTGCGTTAACAGCTGATTTCCTGCCACATCCCACTGCGATGGAATGTCTCATTTTCGCCAGAAGATCTATTGGGGGCATCCCACTATTACTACCTCAGCTTCTGTTCTTATCGTCCTGTATCCGGCGATAATCCTTAAATTGAGTATTTTCTGCTGTCTCAGCAATCTCTTGCTGTTGCGGGCTCTGTCCAGGGCACACACCCAGACATTCACCCCGTAAAGCACCGTCGAGGCGTATACGTCAGCCAGTAACCTCCTCTTCGAAGTTCGGGGGCCACCCTCGTCAACGCCTGGACAACTCTCTCTCGATTCCTGGCAGTTTCTTCTACATGGATTGTGTAGGAACGGTGCCCGTCCATCCACACCCCACGTATTTTGCCACTGGGCTTGGGTGTACCCAAGCCTTAGTTATTTCAATGGGACTCTCCGGCGCTTTGTCATAACTATTACCTTTGATAAAACCTAATAAAGAAGAATTACAATGATAGTAGATCATCTCAGATCACACCTATTGGAATCGATTTACTAGAACCGTAAGGAGAACTGCAACGGAAAAATTATGTAAGAAAAGTAAACACGGATAAAAATAAATCATATAATTGTTTTTCCAAATAACAAAATTTAAAATTAAACAATTGGAGAAGTGTATCAAAGTAAGTAGAAATAAAACAGTTCTATTATGTAAAAATGAAAATGTATATAATTTTTTTATTAATTATTTAACATTAACTTAAAAAATTCAACCAGTTATAAAAATTATATTTCAATGATCTACCTGAAACAGAAATTTCAAAATTAGCGAGATATAAATTTAATACCTTACGTCTTACTATACCTTGACCTACTTTTATACCTGTGTCAAATATTTAACTGTTCGAAGCCTTCAATTATCTATCCAAACACTATAATTAAACCTAGATTTAGTTGACTGATCTAAAACAAAATAACTCGCTAGGACCCACAAACTCAATAAACCAGTACAGTTTATCCGAAATTATACAGATTTAAACGTCAGAAATTTCAAGATTATAATTAAATGAATAAATTACTTATAGCCCACTAGTAAGTGATTTGTTCCACTATACACTCCCTTTTATAATAAAAAAATATTTAACCAATGAATAAAGTTAGGTGATTGAAACTATTACGTTCATTCTATGTAAAGTACTGTAGAATACAGTAGATAGAACACAGAACAACAAAATGAATACAGTAACAGAATACAGTACAGTAATAGAATGAAGCTAAGTAAGTACCTTTATTAACTTCATTCTATTAGGTTCACTTCATTCAAAGATACTACATATAATACACACCGGATTCTTATCATCGCTTGTTGTGCTAGATAGGTAATTGTTTTCCACATTTCAATCTTTATTTATACCAGAAATTTTTAATATATTGTAAATTTATTTACACTACTACAAGATTAATTTGAAACTCCAATGGATACTACATTTATACCTACATAAATGGCATTAGTAAATACATACTGGTATGTACTTCTTGAAAAACATTGCTTCTACTCTTGCACATTTTTCTTCCTTGAATACAATAATAATTAATTAATATAATTAATTTAATAATAAATTATATTAGATTAATATTGCTTAAGATAATTCTTAAGCAACCCTCACGGTCCATTGAAATTAGGATGATATGATGACATGTAACTGAGGTGTAGCCTTGTACATACTCAGACCAACCATCCCTAAAAACATTACCTAAGAAAGGTTAATTGAACCCCAACCACCAAAGTACTTAAAAGACTTATCCCCCAGGTCGGTATGTGGGTTAACAAGCGTCACGGGGAGGTAGGTTTCAATCTCTCGCAGCTGTTAACTGGTCACGGAGAGTTTGGAGCCTAACCTTCACCGGTTCAGTAGAAGAACAACATCTCAATGTCGCTATTGTAATGGCGTTGATACTATTGAACATTCTATATACTTGTGCATAGATGGGATGAAGTAAGGCAAGCTCTTGGTGTAGATTGACCCCGGAGAATACGTTGAGTTCATGTTGCGGGGTAAACGTGAATGAGACGCTGTAGTTACCATGGTCAAAAGGATTATAAAGACCAAAGAATGTGACGCCAGAGAATGAGATGTGATGTAGTCTGGAGGTAGGGACTCACGGGGGCAGCCCTGCTCATGAGAAGGCGGTTCGCTAAGGTGGGCCGCCCTTGATGACTGACCAGGAATCTCCTGAGTTCGTGGGAAAATAAAAGACCGAGACCCGGCTGGATCCCTCCCTTGACCGAGTTCCGGCAGACCTCCGTGAGCGACCTCCGTAAGGCACGGCATCACCGGATCCTGCGGAGCCCCGGGAGGTTAGAGGCGTGGCAACCACTGAGGATGCGCAATGCACAATTCTGGTCCATCCTCTCTGGCAAGGGGAAAAAACAACCATCAAAGTACACCGGTATCTTCTTTCTGGAATTCAAATCCGTTTAAAAACAACTAACCTTCACTAGGACTTTAATTAAGAACCTTCGTCTTCGAAAATCAACTGTTAAAATTTATCTGCGACTGTTAAAATTTATCCACTACACCAGCCGATGGGCTATAAATTTGAGAAATAATTAATTTTTTGATTCAAAAAGCTATAAGGTATAAACTGCTTAAAGACTGTGTAAATTACTCAGATATACTTGGGAGCGGGTTGGTGTCATGGTAGCCAATTAACTGTAAAAAATCTTGCCAAATTCTCCTTTCATACGCCGAATAATTCGAATAAAGGAAAAATTTAAATAAAGGAATTATCTTTTATTTTAAAGAAATTATTTAATATAAGAGTGCAGTAAGGAGATTTTTTTAAATACGATAACAATATTCAATTGGAAAAAATTTACCATATTTCCATTAAAAACTAAACAAATTTTAGGACATATTACTTTACAAGAACTTTGAACCATAAAGTTCACTAATAAGTTAACAAGTCTTATAAATAATATCTAAATAAATAAAAAAAGCTGTTTAAATTCAAAATATTTAAACAAAATAATCATTAGAAACCAGGAAATTGACTCAAGATAAAGAGTGACTCAAGAATAATATAATTGAGCGAGTAAAATATGTCTCGACATACGTCATTATTCAGAAATTTATCAGAAGCATTATTTAAATATTTAGTTAAATTATTTTATTTTTTAATTCATATCGTAAAATCCCAAAATATTTAAATAATTTTAAATAATGTTTACATTATAGAAATTTTTCTAAAGCAAAAAAACATACAAGCTGTTTATTTAAAGTAAGTAAAATTACTATTTACCAAGTTAAAAGTTTAGGTTGGGGCCTAAAAGACCGGTGACCCCGTTTCTGGAGGGGGGCCCGGGAACGGACATACTCGGATCCGGTTACCCCCTCCTGGGGATCTGGGTAGGCATCAAAGAGAAAAAAATAAAAAATAATAATAAAATAGAAAAAGAATTAAGCGAAAAGATCCGGACCACTGGACTGACCTGCCGTATCGGACGTACACCCGGAGGGTGGGGAGGCCCCCTTAGAGTAAAAAAGGACACTCTCCCGGGCTGAGTACTTAACTGAATAAACGACCCGGGAGAGAAGGGGAAAAAGAAAAAAAGTTAAAAGTTAAATTTTTTAAATTAAAATAAAAAAAAAATGAAATAAACAGTCAATTGCAAAGTGCATTCTGTGTTACATGAAAAGCATAAAATAAATCATTCTAATTTAAGCGATTTATTTTTTTTTTTTAATTTTCATAATTTGAATATCTTTATTTAATTTTAATACACTACATAAAAGTATTAAATTCTGTACAACAATTTATTAAATACATATGAAACTGCTAAATAAATATAAACTGCTAGATTTTAATTTTGATTCCAGAACTACTTTATCAAACAAAAATCATCAAGTTGACCATATTATATTATCGTATTAAAATTAGTTTTTATTAAAGAATTTGTTGACAAAATATCACTCAAAATTTAATGTTTTGTTTCTAAATTTAAAAAATAATAAAATATCTGACACCATTTTCGTATTATTGTCACGTATTAATTTATTAATTAATGTGTTTTGAAATTTGGATTAAACGTTTGTAATAGTAAATTTATAAAGAATTCGCTTTCAAAGTAATTGAAAATATTCAACTGCATTCACACACCGCGCTCGCGCGGACACAAACACACACACACACACACACCAATATATATATATATATATATTTATAAAACACATAAATACTCGACACGCTCATTAAATACACATAAACGGCTCGGAGTCTATTTTCACTTTTTCCTAAATTATTATTAGAAATAAATCATTATAAATTATTTATCAAATGTATTCTACAACGATATAAAAGGATATAAGAATAATTTTTTCCTAAAACTTAATTACAGCAATAAAATACACTACTTTACAGATAGTACATTACATACAGAATTTATTTAACGTGTATGTGCCCGCGATATTTTTTATTAAAAAATAGTCATTTAGAACACACACATTTCAAAATATATTTTTATATTTTTATTAATGTGATGACATAATTGATTAATGTTACTGCATTTATTCAATTAAAACGGTTGTAAATAAATAATTTATTATCATTCTGGTATTAGATAAAATGACCTCGACCGCACTGCTAATATAAACCACCCTCCTCCACTATTAATAAAACCCTTTCACCAATCAACCTTTGATTAACATGTCAAAATTAAAAAAAAGGAATTCTCTATGACAAATTATAATTTGCATACCAATAAAACTGCTATAGAATAGTATCGTGAAAGACTGTGAAAGGTGAATTACTTCAGTATATTGTTGTTATTCTTCAATTATATTTAGTATATAGTTAATATAATAATAAATTTCCTATTAATATCATACGGTAAGAGTGAAGTATGTAATATTAATTGTCTATTTCATTTAACCTATATACATAGTAAATTGAATATCAATATTATAAGCAGTTCAATGTTAAATTTAATGAGAATGGATCTATTAAATGCAATAGATAGGATGACACTAAATATGTAATTTGAAATACATTCTGCGTCAACGTAATAAAAAATTAACAAATCATTCTATAAACCAGCTGTTTAATGTAAGTTTACCCAGCACAGTCCCTCTGAGAGAGTAAGAACATAATTATGAAGTTTAGGAAAGTCTAGAGTTAAGGAAATAAATTTTAAAAAAGGTCCTAACTATGAAAATAAAAAAATATTATACCGGATTCTTAATTATTAGTTTTGTTTTTACCAATTTTCATGAATAACAACACTTAAAGAAATCATTCATCCATTCATACTGCATTCAAGTATAGAGTAAAATCTTTTATATATCTCACTTTTGATCTAGCTAAAAGAAAAAAAACTGGAAAAATATGCATGACTTTCCCGGCTATTTTATTTATTTAGTTATTTTATTTAGTTATTTTCAACAAAAAAAAACAATATATTTGTTTTAGAGGTGTGGAATAAATTTTAATTAAAAAATTTACTTAAGTAATGTTTTCTCTAAATCTAACATCCCTCTTCAATAAAGCCTTCAATAAGTTAAATAAAATGTTTAAAAAAGTTTCTTCATTTTAAAACCGGGGTCTTTTTTTAACCTCAGAGATCATCGTTAGATAGTGCTTCAGAGAATGAGATGAATGACAATTTTTTTAGCGTCTGAAAATGCCATGCCTGACTGGTATTCGAACCCGGGATCTCCGGATGAAACGCCGAGAAGCTACCAATTGCGCACGGAGGTGGCAGATCTATAATTTAAAAACAAGTTAGCACTTCTTGATAGCTCCATATATGAAGTGTAAATTGTCAAAAGGTTGTTGAAAAATATTTAAACCGAAGGAATATAGAGCAAAAAAAAACATATATTTCAATTTTAAGTGTTGGAAGTCGAATTTTGAAAAAATAATTATTTTTATAGAAAACGGAATTTTATATGTGCTCTGTAGACAACAAATTTGCATTAATAAAGTTTTCTCTGAAAAACTAGACTAAAATCGAAATTGGTTTTTCGCGATATCTTCTAATCCGTTACCGAATTTTGTAAAAAAAAAAAAAAAACGTAAAAACTTAATTTGATCAGTACCCTATGTATAAAAATACTTTAACCAAATTTGACAAACAAAATTCAAATTTGAACCAAATTTGACAAACAAAATTCAAATTTGAACCAAATTTGACAAACAAAATTCAAATTTGAACCAAATTTGACAAACTCTGTTAGACCCCAAACATAGTTTGGTCTATCCTGACATAAAAAAGGTCAAAATCAGTGCGACACACATACGCATGTTTCTTTTTATCTAGATGAACTAGTTGAAATTTCAGTGGATGTATGATAAGCTGATTTTCAATAGTATAATCGGCTTAATGAAAAGGAAACTGAAAATCCATCATTCCTTACTTTATTGATATTTAAGATATATTTAAGATATTGGTTGGTGGTATCTATGCCATTTCTAGAAGTATCTCACTTACGAAGTTACATAACGGTGATGGCTATGACGTTAAACAAACTGAATTTTAGATTTACCTTTTAACAAAGGTAATTTTCATATTAAAATATAAGTACAAATCTGTACTTAATATTTTTTTGAAAATTTAACAAACTTCAATCAAGTATTCTTTAGCTATATAATTGTTATACCATAAAAAATGAATTCAATTAGGGAAATGATTGATTAATTTTAATAACTTTTTTTTTTCAAATTTATGCAAAGTATAATGTGAATTTTAAAGTCCACTTCAAAATACCACTAAGGTTTCCTGGGACAGCAGAATGCACACGAAGTCAGTAAAATGGGCAAGCAAAGAACAATTGCATAAAGTCATACAAAGCTTAAAGTGCGCAAGTGGACATAGAACCCCGGACTGTGCTAAGAAGGATAAGGGATGCAGGGTGTTCAAGGAGACCTTTGGAATGGAAAGAGACATAAAAAGCTACTTATCTAGAAAAAATACGCCTCCAGAAGGATCGCAAGCAGGACCATTTGATATCGCTAAAAGTAATATTTCTTCTTTGAATTGGCGATCGCAAGAGGGCTCGAAAGGTCGTTCTTCTGATTTACCTGATTTTATGCCGTAGTTGCAGACAACAACTTTGGGGATTATGGTGACAAGGATAAAATAGACCAAGATCGAATTCTTGGTGCAGCACAAACTGGTAAACTGGTAGACTGATAGTCTGGAAAGCCTATTCACGAAAGTTATTACCATGGTTTGTTAATGGCGAGGTCTTCAAGAATTACGTTCTAGAACGCTAATGGCCTAATTAGCCGAAGGAAGGAGTTTTAGATATCATACTTATTTCCGAAACGCACTTTACTGGGCGTAACTATTTTTGTTACATGGTCTACACCACTAACCACCCAGATGGTAGAGTTTATAGAGATACTTCAGTTCTGGGAAGAATACTTTTATGGCATCAACTGCTTCCAAGTTTTAGCACGGACCATATTTAAGTGACCACGATTGAAAATTGGACTGTCTTGGACTCGTGCTATCTGCAATTTATTATTTTCCTCATCATGGCACCACAAATAACTTGTTTTCGGAATTCTTTGGCACTGTTGGTCTCCGTTTATTGTGGGGAGTTAACTGGAACGCAAATCATGTACTCTGGGGTTCTCGGCTCATAACGAATGGAGAGAGGTCTTGAAGGACAGTACTGAAAACCTGCGGCTGAATCTAATTTTTGGTCTGCAGCCTACATACTTGTCTTCAGATGTAACGAAGGTGCCAGACTTATTATATTTTGTCATCTCGGAAGTTACTCTTTTTTATACTAATATTGAGAATAATTTTCATTCCTCACCCAACCATTTCCCAGTTCTGATGACTGTTAGCACGTTGGTTATAAAGAAGATGGAATCCCGAGTACTGCATAATAACTACACGGACTGGGAATCATATCGAAGATGGGTGGAATACAGGCTGCCTAAGGTAGTTACTTTGAAGTGCCCAAATGACATCGATGATGCGACCCGGCGACTGACATTGATTATGCATGAGGCAGCTTGGTATTCAACTCCCGAGGGGAAGCATGGGATCGGGAAAGCACAGACTACCCAAGAGAAGTAATAAATTTTATTGTCATTAAAAGAAGATTTAGGAAAAAATGGCAATAGTAGAGGAGGCCTGAAAATAGGATAGTTATGAATAGGTGAGGTCGTAAGTTAAAAAGATACATAATACGCCTCTTCAATGGCATTTTTCGGACGACGTATTTCCCATCGGATTGGACAGTGTCACTCACACATAATGATGATCCCAAACTGAGAAAATCTGTAAAAGATGTACGTACCTTTGTATCAGCTTTTTAACGAATCTCTCTAAGATCTTTGAAAGGCTCTTCCTCGGACGAATTAGACCTATTTTAGTAGATGGAGTAATTATTTCTGACCACCAATTTGGTATAAGGATTGGGAACTCCAGCATTGAACAAATTCATAGAATTGTTTATGTCAACAGCGGTTTTTTTTAGAAAGGAAGGAATACTGCTCGGCTTTTGGATATCAAACAAGCTTTCGGAAGATATAGTTGACGGTAAGATATGGTCTGCTGTACAAACATACATGAGCCTGCCACAACCATATTATTTGGTATTATACAATTTCCTTCATGGAAGGTCCTCACTGGTTAAATATAGCCAAGAATTATCAGGCTTTTTTGATACGAAATCAGGTTCTGCAGGGTTCAGTCTTGGACCCCGTTTTGTATCCAATCAACTCTGCTGATGTTCATAGTACGAAAAATATCACTCTTGCATACTTTGCTGATGACAAGACGATTATGGCGGTTTACGTTAACCCAATAGTGGCGTAGCAGAAACTGCAATTAGTAGAACTCAGTGAATGGTTAACTAAATGGAAGGTACATGTTAACACTGCTAAGTCGAGTACTGTGACATTTGCGATGAGGAGAAGAGTCTGCTTATATGGAATTCACATCCCTCATACGGACAACGTACGATACTTCATTTGGACCGCCGCCTAACATGGAAATATCACGTAAGAGAAAAGAGAAAGCGCTCTTAAATATCAAGCTTAGGCGGTTGAACTGGTTACTAGGAAGGAGGTCCGTGTTATGTTAAATAACAAACTGTTGTTGTATAAAGCGTTTTTAAAGCCAATATAGGCTTACAGAATACAACTTTGGGGTATGGCAAGAGACAACAACATCGACATTATCCAAATGTTCCAGAATAAAGTGCATGGTTTGCGAAGAACAAGGAGATCCACGATTACCTATGGATGCCATCTATTCGTGAAGAAATTCACCATTTAGGCTCAAATTACATACTTAAGCTTAACATGCATGAAAACCATCTGGCTGTTAACCTATTGATAATACTAAAGGATTGAGATGACTGGAAAAGTTGCATGAATTGGATGTTGATAGTGTTGCTCGGTGAATATAGTTCTTTCTTTGTTTCATTAACAATTTAACTGTTGTGTTGATCGTTTATCTTTTTTGCTCTATTTCGTTATTTGTTGATTTATGTTTACTTTGTTACGGACTTCGTGTGGATTGTTCGTTATATTTTATTCGTTGTACTTTTAATTGTATTGTACTTAGTTCAAAACTTCATTGCAATTCCTTGAGAGATATCACTGGATGCCTCTCTTTCACGTCATGTTTCCTTATACCATTTTCTAATAGTTTTATTATTTGTAAAACTGATTGAAAATAAAACAGTATTGCAAAAAAAAAGTTATTACATCAAAATTGATTAAACATTGTATTACTAATTTATGAAGAACGTTTTTTCATTTACATTTGATCATCTTTTTAACAATTTATAAAAATGCTCAACATTTATCTACACACGAGAATACATCAAATTAAATTTTATAACTTATAAAAAAACACAATTTTTTTAATCTTGGCATAACTTTTTTAACTGCCAAATAAATTAAAAAGAATTCTGAGAAAATTAATTAGAAAAAATACTATTTTAAAAATTTGACTTCCATTATAAAAACAAAACGTGGAAGAACTTTTACAATTTCAAATAATAAAACTAAAAAATTTTTAAGTCAATCTACTAAAAATCTATTTGATTTACCTTGTTTTTTAATTGAAAAATAAAATAAACTAAGCTAAATTACCTTCTAATATAATTTTCGTTGTTAAATTAGTAATTCTACTCATATTAATTACAACCATTTTAATTGAAAAATTTACGTTCATTGTTCAAACATATACTTAATTTAGTATAAAACACAATCTGTTAGGTGCCACAATGACCACTGTTGTAAAAATCTGATGTGGACACCACACGACTTCCTTGTATGCCTGTTAAATTACAATATACACTTTTTTTTTTAAAATGAAAAGTACATAAAGTATTTTTTATTTTTTTTTATTATTATTATTATAGAATTATTATTTATCGTATTTTTTTTTTACAGTTAGAGATTAATAATTATTAATAAATCAACAGATTTAAATTGAAATAAAAAATTCTTTTAAGGAAAAGAAGTCTGATTCGAACCGATGTGCCTCTTCCCCTTGTAAGATCCAGATATTTCATTAATAAAAATTTAATTTAGCTGTAACTCTGGAACCAATGAAAATAAGTACCACTTATGATATTTCATTGAAAAGCTCTCAATGAGGGCTTATTACTGCAGTTAAGAATAAGTCCAAAATCCAAAAAAATTTGTTTTCTTCTTAATGTATTCAACAAAAGTACCCTCATAATCAAGTTAGAAAAGTATAGAATTTTTAAGACACAGTTTGAGTAGATTCTATTTAAGTCAATGGAAAAACTAATTAATCATATAATAAATTCTTACCTAATTTTAATGAGATTTCTGATTAAATTACATTAAATTAATTTATAATATAAAAACCATTGCATAAGAAGTAATACATACATAGCTATTATATTTCTAATATTTATATAAATTAAGTTTTAGGTTATTTTCATATAAGTATAAATATATGACGTCAATCCAAAAAATTTCGATTTTGGGCTTTTTTGGACACTGGTTCAATCGATTCCAATCAAAAGCGGAGGTGCACATCTAGATGTTACAACAGTCCTAAATCCAAAAGTTCAACATCGTATGGCGAAATAGTACATACGTATGTACTAGTCAAATTGGATTTAGGGATGGTCAAAATTGATATTTCCGTTGAAATCTGAAAATCGAAATTTTTCTTGATCACACAATACTTCCTTTACTTCGTACAATGAAGTAAAAATCAGAAAAAAAATTTAACACGTATCCGTTGAAGAATACATTTTTTTTTAAATCGACTTTTACTTTTCCGAACTTTTTGAGAAGAACAATAACAACATAAGAAACGATATTAAAGTAGTGGGGTAACAAAAAAAATCGTGTAAAGAAAACTCAAATCATGAATGCTTATCTAATACATTTTTTGAAAAGTTTAGAAAAATAAGGCCTACTTCTATTTCTTTTGCCGAAAAATTATTGTTCATTTCTGTAAATAAACATCACAGTTGCATCATTTGCAAATGGCACGGCGATCATGGCTATGGATGCTGACCCTATCGTAGCTTCTCCTAAATTACAAACTGTATTGGATCTATGGCTAGCTGAGAAGAATTGGATCGGAATGGCTAGCTAGAAGATGAAGGCCAATCCGGCTAGCTCTACACATCTTCCGTTAGCGATGAATAAGTATGACTGTCCGCGAATTCAACTTAATGGCATTTTCATCCCGTATGGTAACAGAGGAGAAAAATATGCAGCTTAATATTAAGTTCAGGGAGGTGTACTTGTTGTTAGGCAGGGGCGCAACTGTCAACAGCTAACAATTAATTGCTGTACTTAGCAGTCCTGAAGTCAATTTGGACCTATGGAATGCAACTGTGGGATACGACAAGCGACAGTAACATCAAAGTCGTACAGCGATTCCAGAACAAACTATTGAGAAATATAACAAAAGCGCCGTGGTTTGCGAAAAACACTGAAATATACGATTTTCTGGGATTACCGACCGTTCGAGAGAAGATACGACAATTCGGTACAAGATACAAAACGGGACGTAACAGATATGTGCACTGGCTTCGTTTAACATCCTAGATAACAGCGAGCACGTAAGGCACCTAAAACGACTACAAAAATTAGAACTGCAAGTTTTCTGAAATTTGAGGTGAATCTGCTATCCTAGGGTTTGTGTATCGTCAAAAGTTTTTCCTTCTATCACCACTTACTCTTATTTTGTTTCTACTCGTATGCTTGATAAGTTATTCTGTGTGATTAATAAGATTATTATTTTTTTTTTTTTTTGGACTCGTTTGTATATACTTCTATGTATATTATTATTTATGTATAGAGCATAAGCTATGAACAGATTGTAAATTAAATATTACGGCAAAAAAATTCTGCAAATAAAACATTACATTGAATAATTTTATAAATAAATACGACCAGTTTTTAAACTGGTCGTTTAAATCTTAAAGATTTAAATAACCATGATATAACGTCATATATTTATACTACTTATATGAAAATAACCTAAAACATAATTTATATAAATAATTAGAAATATAATTGCTGTGTATTACTTCTTCTTATGCAATGGTTTTTATATTATAAATTAGTTTAATGTAATTTAATCAGAAATCTCATTAGAAATAGGTAAGAATTCATTATATGATTAATTAGTTTTTCCATTGACTTAAATAGAATCTACTCATACTGTGTCTTAAAAATTCTATACTTTTCTAACTTGATTATGATGGTACTTTTGTTGAATACATTAACAATTATTAAATGTACACAATAAAATAAAATCTTTAAGTATTTTATTATTATTCAAAGTTAATATTTCTTTATTTGTTTGGATAAAACATACGGTTTTAATAGTACTTACTCTACTAACCTAGCCTAGCTTATTACACTAGTGCACCATATTTTATTCTTTTAAGTAGCAACTTAATTTCTTCATTTAATGTCTAAGTACTTTCTCTAAACGTATTCACAGATAGATAAATTTTACTATTATGTAATTATAAACGTATTTCTCTTTATTTCCGACTTGTTCATTGTTTATATAATTTATTTACTTCCCTAAAAATGCCATTTTCTAAACAGATAATAATGGAACCACAATCATACGTACGAAATAAGGGATTACAGATCCATAATCTTTATTTATTGTTTTAATTATGTTTTTTTAATTCTATTTTTTATACTTCCTGAATTCTAAATAAAAACAATTAATAATAAAACCCAAAATCGTGTACTAAAATAGTTGTGCTTCATTTCCAAGCCTTGTTACTTTCATATAAAATAGGTCGGTTTCGAATTTAAAGTCGATTACTTAACCCATCGCATGACTATAATGTCATATATTACAATATTATTGCGATAGTTTTGTATACCCTAGCTTCCTTTATTTCTTTAAAATTTATTAACTAAAAATTTAAGATCAAAATGTATGGTTAACGTAAACTTTAACGTTTTTTTATTTTTAGATATTTTATCGTGAAAAATCTTTGGAGTAATATCAATACACTTTAATTACAGCAAGACAGCTAAATGAAAAGAAATGTAGAAGAAGTGTTTTATTTTAATATTGTTTATAGTTTTTTTTAGAATCTAATGATTTTTATAATTCATGATAGAGTACGAATATACCTCTTGTTATTACAAATTTGCAATTCAATTTAATTTAACTCATCTTAAAATACTGATATGAAACAAAGTGTAATTCTATTTTAGCATAGATTACAATTAATAATTATATAATTGAGATATACATGAACCAGTAAATTACAGTTATCTACAAATTATTCATATTTTTCTAACAATTTCTAGTCCATAACTTTACTCCGCAGATTACTTTATTTTTATACTAAATATTACAGAAAAATTGTTATAAAAAATTCCAGTGATACCAAGGTAAAGGTAAAAACCCTCACATTCCAAAATATGTTTATTTTAGAAAGTAAAGGAGTTTAGACTAAGATAATTATATCATTCTACAGCAAAATAATATCTGTACACCACAATTCAATAATAACGTAGTATACTTACACTGAATTATACGTTATTTCATAACAAATTCACTGAAGCAAAAAAATATATATATTACTGTATTTAACTTTTAATTTTAGATTTATTTATATTTTATTATAAATTTTTGGTTTTGAGATTGATGAAATGTATGTTTACTCTATTATATTACTATTTACTATTATTATATTAGACTCTTCAAGAATACAGACATGAAAATAAGTGTAATTTTTATTTTAATATACAGAACTGAGTATTTTACACACAGAGTTTTTAAACGGTCCAGTGAACTGTAGTCATCCGCTAAAGTTTGAATTTTCGCGTATTTTCATACAAAAAAAATCAACTTTATGATCACTACATTATTTATTTACTTTTATTTTAACATTTTAAACAAAATTCGTTTTGTTCTAATACTTCTATCAGTAACAGATCCCTAACGCATCAAAATGCATTATTTTGAGAAAGTTAACTGTTAAAACAAAGTACTTATCTTACGAAAAATAATGCTTATACATAACTGATAATAATTATTATCAATTATCACTGATAATAATCAATCGTACAAATCATTGACATCAATTCAAAGTACAGGGAAACAAAACGAAAGTTTTTAATACAACACATGATTTTTTAAAAATAATTTACGTCTGCCTATCTCTATGGTAGAGTAGTATCGTCTCAAAAGTAAAAATAATTTATATAATTTATCTCAAAAGTAAAAATATCTTACATTCGTCATAAATTTGTTTAAATTAAGTAATTATTAATCAAGCACGGCCTGCAATTACTGAAAGAATAAATTAATTTGTAAGTGTTTTACTAAGTAAAAACAGATTTACTTATTATAGATGTCAGATATTTATAATGTCAATTTTCAGTTTCATACATTTTTCAAAAAAGTTAAAAAAACCGTTAACTTATACTGTTGAACTTTATCAACAACAAACAAACAAAATTTAAAATTAGGTCTCCTTTAGTGATACAATTAAAAATTATTCTTGTCCTTACATACTTTTATCAATCTAGAAAGAAATTTGCAAATTTTCTAAAAAGTAATAAAATTTCCCACTTCAAATTACAATATTTAGAATTGATAACAAAATGTTTCTTTTATATTTTTAATCCTTATCATTGTGATAAATTTAAATATTATACGACCTCAGGAGCAGTGGTTCCACCATAGTCACTAGAAAAACTGGTACAAATCGGAGTGGGAAACTGTAAGCGTTACGGAACACATGAGTCTTAATTTAAATTGCCTATTAATTTAATTACTGTTTGGAATCTTCCACATATAAATTACGAATTAATTATTTTCATCAGAACATAGCATGTATTTTAAGTTTTAAATTAGGAAAAAGGGAATGATATTTAAAGATCAATTCCTTTTTTGTTTTAGATTCAGACTGGGTTGTACAGACATTTGTTGAAAACATCCAAGAAAATCTATGGTACATGCTATGCTGATAGAAACAAAACAGAAAAAGGAAATTTTTAAACAAAAAAAATATTACGAAAATCTAAAAAAAATAAAGTAAGTAAACATATTTAAAGATTTAAAAAGCTGAAAGAAAGGTTAATTATCTTCTTCGTATATGATCAGTATTATTATAAAAAATGAATAGACAAATAACAAAATATATAATAAATTCTAACATGCCATCTGTAAAAAAATAATACTATCTTACATAAACACATTAACGACACAACAATTTGAAAAAAGCCTTTAATATTGATGGTACATCTAAATATTATATTGTAATAATCATAATCAGTATTATAGTAATTCAGTTTTACGCAAGTGTTACTGTGTATATCGATAAATCATCGTAGACTTATTATAGTTGTCACAAAATACATGATATCAGATGACATAATGAGTAATAAGAATTATTTTGCATGCAATATAAAAATATATACCACAAAAACATGCATTGAAACAGCAGCAAACAAGGGGGGGAAATGGACGAATCGTGCGTCACACTTTTTTAAAAAAAGATCGCCTCTTTAAGAACATAATTTTTATTATTATATAATAATATATCTTTAATAATTTATCAGCTATGATATTAACTCAAAAACTATATTTTAAGAAAAATAAAATTTAAAAATTCTGTTCTGGCATGATATAATTTCCAACTGCACTATATTTTGATAAGACAGAGGGAAAAAAATATATATAGCCGAATTTGAAGTCCAAACCTCCCCTCTCCCAATGAAATATGCACTCTTATCACCTCAAATATGATTTTTTTTTTTATTTACCATAATTAATCCTGCGAACAAACAATTTACTTCCTCACCAATTTTTATGAATAATCGTTAAAATGCTTCTGATACTGATTATAAAAGGTCCATACGTATATAAATAGATAAATATCCGTCCATACATTTATATTTTCCTAATTTTTTTTTAAGATTTATCCAACCTGAAACCGTTGAGAAAAAATAAATCCTTGAGGTAATTTTTTAAAACGTTACTGTGTCTCTTTTTTGCATTCTATTACGGAAGGTAAACTGAAATGAAAGAAGTTTTTATATAAAAAAAAAAAGTAAATGAGATGTATATTTTATAATTAACATGAATTAGTTTGAAAAATATAGACAGATCTACAGATACACCAATATTTCTGCCACAACAGTAGATTGTTTCGGATGCAATTTTCCTAAATTAGAAAATTTTGGATATTTGAATTTATAAAATAAAACATGCGAAGTGTGGAATTTAACGTTGAGAAAAATTGGAAAAACTACAATTAGAACAAGTGATTACAGTAAAATAAATGATTAGTTTAATACATTTTTTTTTTCATTTTTATAGTTTTAAATGAAGTTAACACATTTCTAATCTTTTCGCTTCATTCTTATTACACCTTTGTTAAAATTGTTCTACATAACTTGACTTAACTAAAAATTATAAACCTAAATATAATATACAGTATTTGTCAGTAATGATTTAATCAACTTAGTTAAGAGAGAAAAAAATAATAAAGATGACATAAATCGATCACAGAAAGTTTAACTAAACCCAAACTTCAGAAGCAATAAACGATTTCATCTATTAACCGATTTAATCGTTCTCAAGTTATGCAATGTTAATAGAGGTCGGCTTATAAGTTTCACTTCCTAGTGACATACTAAGCGGTTAAACCCGAGCACATCTTCTTTTTCAAAAATCGTCTTTTTCATTTTTCGTTTCATTAACTTCTGAGTATATTTGTTTAAAAAATTTATACTATTTCAAAACGACTGATATTCATAAAAAGACAGAAATACCATTTTATTTTATTTCATTTTATTTACTTCAAAAACCTTTAAAAAAATAATAAATTTCATAGTCAAAAGTTCAGAAATCTGTTACCTTATTCTACACTTGCTACAGAATGAATGTATTTTGTAAATGTTTTCAAACACTTTTATAATAGAACTCAGGATTATGAAGTAACATCCAGTAACGCTATTCACTTACATAAAATAGCTGCAAAATTATTCACTAATTAAAACAGTTGACCTGTTTTTCAAGCCAAAATTGATTGAAGTTTTCTTTTTCACTTGTTTTTCTTCGCATAATTAATCTTTGTCTGCATTAAATATGTAATACATACTTTGCTGGTAGATCACTAAACTACTTTAATTTAAAAATCCAGGAAGATAAATTCTTAAAATTTCAGTACACCTCAATATAAGTTGGTCAGATTCCGTAACATTTTAGACATATAAAAGCCAAATTAATTGTCATAAGTCTACTTGTGTAAATTACTTTACGGATATTTTATATATAAAATTAATAAATATCATCAGAAAAACATTAAAATGAAGGTCAAGAACTCGATAATAAAATAAAAGTAAAAGGATATAAAAGACAATGATAATAATAGTAGGAGTGAATCGCTTACATAAATCATAAGACTCATGACAATAATATACCAGCATAAAACGGTAAATAGATCTAGAAAATGGAGCATAGGTGAAAGCCGATGCTACACAAACGCCTTGAAGTACATTTTCATTTAACTTACTTTATTTATAATGAAACAATATATTAAATAATTTTTTTCTTTCTTTAGAGTAAGATTACGTCTTTTTTTTAACGTGCTAATGCTATTGTTTGTGATTCAGAGACCTTCTCTAAAGAATATATGCTCTTAACTATAGCTGTAGCTTCACATAAAACTTCCTACAAGTAAAATATACTCTTAATTGGTTTTAAATGTTATTTCTAACAATATTCTGAAATTTTTATAACATTACAGAAAATAAGTAACAAAAAAATTACTTTTCATAATTTTAAAAGAAAATACATGTACCGTCAGACCTTTTGTTCGTTGTTTTTTTTTCAAACTCTTTGTAACATTTTTAAGTACTGTATGTTCAATAAAAATAAAAATAAAAAACTTAATAAAATCGATATCAAAATGGAATAGACAGAAAAATTTAGAATTTTAATTCTTCTTAAATTTTCAGTCAAAGTCAGCTATAAATTAAAAATTAATAACTTACCACTCATTAATTTTCAATAATTTTTAACAACAAAACAGTTCAAAGAATAATTGGAAAATGTTATATTTTATTTTTTTACTTTTATCATTTTTGAAACCATTTTTTTAAAGCTATGATTTTTTTTATTATGGTCATGGGCATGCTTACGTGTAACAAAGAAGATAAGATAGATGAAATGATGTTTAAACTACTTTCTTTTATATCAATTTTATTCATAAAATAAGAAGAGCTAAAAATATTTCTTTATCTATGATGAACATCCGCTCACTGATAAGGCCAAACAAAGATAAGGAATACGGAACTACTGGAATGTTCATAAAAGACGTAAAAAAGATTACGACCGAGCGTGTACAAGAATATGAACCTTTTTTACCTCACGTTTCCAACAAATGACAAAACCTTAATAGTTTTTATGAAAATATTTTGTGTTATCAGAATGATATCATAACGCATAACTATCCAGTATTACGAATTGATGACAAATAACGGAACAAAAAATATCAGAAATCCTTCCGTGTCCGAATCCCAGTTGGGGATGTTTTTTATACACGAAAAAGCAACCTTTGAGCTTACGGAACGAATTATCAACAATAAAAAATTATAAATTAAAAAAACCACCATCATTTTCGTTTCAAAAATCTTCTACGTAATTTACTGAGACCAGTGGCGGGTCGCGTGTAGGCACTGTGGAATTCCAGCATCCCCTATTTCCACTTGATATCATCAATAATATTTAATATAAGAGTCCTTTTTTTCTTTCAGTCTCTCTTTTATACTTGTACAATATATAATCCTTAAGCTTAATGTCACTAGCCATCCCCCAGTTACAAAAATACAAAAATCGTTATATGGAACTGTACGCTTCACAGTTCCAGTGGCATAGTGTCTGGCTGTTGCGCGCATGCGCACATAGGAAGATGCACGCGAGGCTGCGAGGGAGATAGAGCACTGTCGCTCCCGCAGTGCCGATTCTGGCGTGCTGGTGGAAGGTTTTTTTTTTTACTCCGCGTGTATATGGAACGTTCCCTGTTCGTTACCTTTACTAGTTCAGTCTGTGAAAGGAATATCAAAGTGATTTAGTTGGTTTTTAGTGTGATCGGAAGATGGCGGAAAGCAAGGGCTCTTTGATTGGCACATCTGTCCAAAAACAAGCTGGAAGGCTGAAACAGAAGGTAATTAATAAAATATAATTATGTATTCGTTTCTGTCAATACAGAAATTTAGATAAACAACACAGAAATTTAGATAAGCACCAATGGAATAGTGTTTTTAAGCGGACATTTTATTAAGTTATCTAATAATTGTAAAAAGTATTATCTGTATTGACATTTTATTATTTATTCGGTTAAACCGAATACGGTTTTGAAGCACAATGTGCTTAAAAAGCCGTGTACCTTATTCTTGAATATGTTAAAGAGTAGAATTAGATTATTATCCTGCTTCCAGCAATTCTATCTGACTCATTTTTTTCAAACTTTTATTTTACAGTAAGCCATGGCCTTGAAAAGGCCTAGAAAAAAATTTTTTGGAGCAGCACCCCCACTAATTTTAACTACGAGCCGCCACTGTATGAGACCATGGTAAACTTTATTGAAATATCTGTTCGGGAAAATAAAATTCGCTCGTAATTAGTGAGGAAGTAAGAAAATATAAATTAAATTACATTTACCCAGAGTAAAGATAAAATCATATTTAATCTAATACACGAAATGACCATTAATAACGGCAATCTAATCAAGGTCTTAGCTAAAAGTTATTATCAACTAATCCCTTATCTATGATTACAAATATACATACGAGTACGTATGTCCTCTCTTAAAACATATTGCTCTCTTTCGACACAGTTAAATTTACAAATGTATTACCTGTTATTATTGTATTTTAGTATAACTAAACCTTGAGGGTATTTCTTCACGACTTCTTGGCATTTGTGTAACTTGCCAGTGGTGTTTTATAAGTGACTTTTTTAGGCGGTTATTAATCTAACGTATATTACATAAATGCACAATATTCATTATTTTCCTACTTAATATAAGCGATGAGTTAATTTATTTTTAATTAACGTCTCACAATTTAAAAACAGATTATTTGAACTGAACAATTAACAATCGACAACAATTTATGAAATAAAGTAGCGCTAGTTTAGCATAATCTTCAATGGTTTTTTATTACTCAGACAAAAGTGGAAAATTTCAGGTTAAACTAATGAACAACATATTTTTTTTTACTGGAAAAGACTAAAAACAGAAAAAAAAATCTTCTTTGATATTATCATCAGAACAGCACCGATTTTTTGTTTTCTATAAAGAAGAAATTAGTATTGATTCGAATAATCTTGCTAAGGATTTTTTTTATAAATTCAGCTCAACGGAAATCAATAATATTTAAAAGGAAAAGTACATTATTACAGTGTAATTTTACCATAATTTATTGCACAAAAATACCGTCTAAAATTGTATTATTGATTATTTTTCTAATTACTATTACCCCCAATAATTTTCGTATATTTATTAGAGAACTTCGTGTTTCAGTTTCTTCCGTATTTTCCCCAATAAGCCCAACAAAAAATTTACTGCATCCAAAAAGAACTATTGCAATTAAAAAAAAAAGAATTTTCTTAATAGCTTGGTAATTTTTTAATATTTTCGTATAATAATTGGAAAAATAATTCTATAATTAAGTTCTTTCTTAACATTTGGTATTAAAATATGAAATTTGATGGATTTTTGTCATTCGATCATTTTTTTAAATTTTAATTATGCGATTGAAAATTTTCGTACATACATTCCAATTACAATGCATTTTAATGATATGTAACAATAAATTAGGTGCAGTTTAAACAATAAATTCTCCCGGAGTCGCTGCCACATACTTCGTTCAATTTATTTTATTGATGAGGTCTTAATAAACGGGCAAATAAAAGAAGGTATTATCATTTTAATCAAGTTTTTTTGATAAACAGGTACTATCTATTTTTTATTCATGTGAGATGCAACTTCTTGAGAGAAAACTGCAAGTAACTAAAATTGTTTTGCACAATCAAGCTTAATAGGGAAAAGACTGAACAGATTTTAATTACATTTTCAGTGAAATAAGTTCAAGTCCCAGCTTAAACCATAAAGATTAATTTTAAAATTTTAAATGAAAATAAATATTTCACTTAATAGCTGCTCAATATTTATCGACTCGTTAAATTATTTTCCTTTGGAAAATAATATAATCATATATAATAATTTTCCTAAGAAAACGGAAATGGTTTAGTATTTAGGTTATAGAGGAATGATATTTAAAAGTTAAAATTAAAATTTATTTATAATTAAAAAGTTAAATTTACCTTTATAGGTTCTAGAAACAATATATACGAATATTTAAATTTAAAAAGAAAATGATTTTATTAATTAGCATCTATTAATTATCAGAATTTTATTAATTAGATGATTTTTAATCTAACAGTAAAAAAAATCGGCGGTTCATTTAAAATAACTTTTTGTCCTACGCAATCATACAAAATAAAGTAATTGTACGATGCAATCTATCAAACTAACTTTGAAAAAAAAATCATTTAATTGGATAAAATTACACAAAAAAAAACACATGGCCTGGATTTTGCAGAATAACAGATAAATTGTAAATACCTTACAACTTACTTAGCCAATATGATAAACTTAATTTAATTATCTCTGATACGCGATTAATTTTATATAAAAGAAAAATAAACTAAATTATTAAAAAATTAAATTACAGCACATTAATTAAAATGTTTGATTTAATGTTAACATTAAAATCAATTAATCATGTGTGAGAGTGTAATTTATGTATCATCATAATTATTACAAATATTTAAAAAAAATTCTTAAATACATTTTACCGATAAATTTCATAATTTTAACTGAAAATTAGATATTAAAAAAACAAGGAAAACTTAAATGAATCGACCGTTAAAAAATAATATTATAAGTTTATTTTTACAATAAAATTTAATTGCAATAGTTATTATTAACAAGACCAACTGCTTTGGATAACTGTACGTATGATATAAGATACAAAAACAGTTAACCGCGTACAAAATTCCCTAATGAACGAATACATGAATCTTACTTAACGTGTGTTGTTGTTAGGCCAAGACCAAAGAATGGCATTGCATCAGAGTAAGGCGTTAAGCGGTAATCACGGCGCTAGTTAGTTAATGTTGTCGATGACCACCAAAGAAATAACTAAATCGATTATAAACGAGATAAGATGATCTAACTCGTCAATCCAAACTCACACAAATTCATATCCATCCCTATACTGTAACGATAAACAGTGACGCAATCGATATGGCCGCCAGTAATTTCTGCTTGCCTACTCTTCCACACTGTATAGTCCAATGAAAGGAAGGTCATGACGTCACTACGGTACGTATGAAAAGAACCCGTTATGATGTAAAGTGGTACCCGGGTACACCGGGATGTTCTCTTCTCTGATCTTCTTCATTGCAGGGCGATGTCGTAATCACCTACCCCTTCTTCTTACCGTAACTTTTGTCCATTTAACTGCCACTACATATATATACAACTCCAACCCCAAACGAAGACACAGTCAACATCACATCGAACATCCCATCAACATGGCTAAGGTGAGCGAATTCTATTATAAATATAAAAGTATATCTTTATATTCAAGAAATACTGTATATACTTTCTTAATAAAACACAGTTTAATTTAAATGTTTAATACTTATAATAAAACTATCCTGCATACATAATTTTTTTTTTTTAAATCATTTACTGAAAATTTTTTTAAAATAATGATTACACTAATCAAAAAGCGAACAAAGAAGCTGAGGATTATAAGTAATATTAAATTTTAAATGTTTATATTAATTCATCTTTTAACAAATATTAAATATTTATGTCCGTTTAAGTAAACAAATTCATTAATAAACTTATGAACTTACAGAATGCATTTTGTAGCCCACACACCTATTCACGTAAAACGAATATTGCAAATATATATATATATATATATATATATATATATATGCGTGTGTGTGTGTGTGTGTGTGTGTGTGTGTGTGTGTGTGTGTATGGCTTCAGGTTAATTTTAATAAATAATCGTAATTATTAAAATAAAATAGTATTTTTAAAAATAAAAATTTAATTAAATGCACACAAAACGTTTACATGATTTAACATAAATTTTAATAAAGCTTGAGGAAATTAAATTCATTACTGAGTAAAGCTTTACTCAGTGAATTAAAATTTAATTCACTGAGTAATTTTTTTTTTTTTTTGTTAACAATCAGCATTACATCTTATTATCTGTAATACTAATAGAGCGAGTAGTAGCCTCGCCCACTCATTCGGAGGTCCCGGGTTCGAATCCAATTCAGGCATGGCATTTTCACACGCTACAACAAAATTTCATTTCATCCTATGAAGCACTACCTAACGGTGATCCTGGAGGCACTTGCTATAAATGATTAAGCGAGCTGTTATCAGATGATTTTATAATAGTGCAGAACCGTAGTCAAAATAAATGATTATTATTCAATAAGACTTTATAGGCCAACACTTTTAGCTATGGACGTAACTGAATTGTACTGTTATATGTGTTATCATTATCCGTTGCTTAAATTAATATTACTTTTGAGAACTGAGAGACATGAAACCGGGCTGGACCTGCTGTTGAATCGTAATTTTGCGTAAAATTGGAATTAAAAAATCTATAAGTAAATTTTATAACTTATAGAAAATATATTAAATATAACTTTCTAGATTTTTAACTTTTTAGACTTTAATTTGCCTCGCAACTAAAGTATTGATACAAATTACAGGACAGTATTTGATCTTTTTATTCTCATCAAACCATTCCTAATACAATGCTATTAATTGAACCACAGGGAACAAAGAACGCTTCTAATTCACTTAATTTTTTTCATTTTTAATAAAAAGAACAATCAATGGCATTAAGCATATTAAGAGACATAAGAAACCCATCGCGCTATGTACTTTTTTTATCAATGGAAAATTTTATTGAGTTTAATCTGTAGGTGGTTATTTTGAGAATTTATAAAAATGGATGAAATAAAATTTTAACAGTTATCAGTTTTGCTTTAATATAATCTTCTACATATATAAAAATTAATGTTTGTTTATTTGTCCCAAATGCGTCCTATACCATTCAACCTATGGAATTTCGATGAATAGTTGTGCGCACACCTGCGAAGGTTTCTGACTTAGTTTGGACCCGCTAGGTGGTGCTGGGATCAAGATATTTTGAAAGATTGTATTTATGGTCCGATTTGGCTCATATTCAGAATAAATGTTACATGGAAAGAAATACTTCTGCAAAAAACGCCCTCGCTAGATGACGCTGGAGTTGAGATTTTTGAAAAAATTGCATTTATGGTCCGATTTCGATATATATGAAACAAATAAATATAAACAGATTTTCTTCTTTATAAATATAGAAGATCACCCGCACGGACAAGATGCATATTACCAAATTTTAATTTTTTTAAATTCGTCCGGAAGATCTCGCAAGCAAAAACGTACCTAAACAAAAATAAAAAACCTAAAGATCTCGTAGGCTAAGCTTATCTAAGCTTTGACACTTTTCCTTAAGTGGTCAGGAAAACGACTTTGTAAAAGTGCATTAGTGAATAAAGTGTAAAAAATAAATTTTAAAAAAAATTAACAAACTTGCATTCAGTTGCATAATTAAGATAATAAGACTTTATTTAAAAGTTTTGCAAACAAAAAAAAAACATTTGAAATGAGTTTTAAGGAAATGGTTTTTGTTGTTTAATGCTTATCTGCTACGGCTCGCATTGGGAAACGCAAGTAACCAAATAGCGCGGGCGAAGCCGCGACGTGGATGCTAGTTAATTATATGTAATTAATTATTTAGGTACAAATTAGAATCTCGTTTGTTTTTCTCATTGTTAAGACCAGCAATGATTAAACTATTAATTTAATTATAACTGGTAATAGAATCCAATTAAAAGTTAATAGTATTATTTCCATTTTTAGTATTTCATTATTAAGCTGATACACGAGATTTCAGTCTCATATATATATATTTTTTTTAATACTAATATTTAATAATTCTATTAAAGTTTAACTTTTTTTTTTAAATTTAATAAAACATAGGTATTATGATAGTTATGTAAATACCCATGTAAGTAAAACTCTATTAAATTAATAAAACAACTTTAGAACTAATGTCTAAAAAAGTGGTAAAAAATAAAATATTTCAAAATCGATTATCGTTGTTATTGTATTGGAGGTTGTTATTTTTCTTTAAAATAATTTCCAACTAAGAATATTGTAAAATTACATTGCAGATCATTAGTTTTTTTATTGTAGAATTCTGTTTGTACAACTATTATTCCAACAAAAATATTTTATTACTACGTTCCATCAATTTACAAGAAAAACGGTTTCTTTTTCGGTTATTGAATTTCTTTTCAAACCTTATTAACACACACCTATGAGAAACTAAGAAATTATTAATTAACATGAAAACGTTTAAAAAAGTTAAAATGAGAAATATATATATATTTAAGTTTAATAAGTTAAATAATAATATTCGACATTTATTTTTATTTTTTAAATACTCTTCATTTCTAAAATTTTAATTTTTCATAAATTATATACCAGGATAATTTTAGTAGGGTGACCTGTTTAATCACCCAATAAAATATATGCTGTAAAACTATTTAAATTACCTGTTTGGTAATTTTAACCCTTGTATTTCTTCAGCATTTACAAATTTGTATTTGAAGAAAACCACTTTTTATGTAATTTTAATTACAAGAGAAATAGGTTCAATACATTTATAAGTATTACAGATTTAACTTTAAGATACTTCAAATCTTACTATTAACTTCTCATGCCTTTCAGTACTCGCTTATATAACATTAATTAAATTTTAAATTACCTTACGGATGAATGTACAAATAATCAACCAAAAAAAAAAAAATTTAAATGATCTTAGTTGCATTCAAACTTTAGGCGGAAAACTTTAAATAAAAGCATTCTCACTTATTGTGCTTAGGTTCTGGAACTTAAAAACTAGAGTTCAATTTAAATTATGATTAAAATAATTTAGATAACCATTTATATAAATAACAATAATTAACGTATCATCGTTCCAACGATGAAAAACCTAGCCGGTTACTTTAACTTTTATAAATAATAATGTTGTAAATATATGCAACATATTTTAACTTGAAAATATTCTGTTTTCAGATCCTGCTGGTTACATCCTGCCTGATCCTCAGCGTATTTGCTGAGCCACCAGCAATTGGAGGAGGTGCATACTTGCCTCCATCATCACAATATGGTGCACCATCCTCTCAGTACGGTGCTCCGTCATCCCAATACGGAGCTCCCAACGGTAATGGTAATGGTAACGGTAACGGTAACGGTATCTCATCTCAATACGGAGCTCCCAATGGTAACGGTAACGGTATCTCATCTCAATACGGTGCTCCATCATCCCAATATGGCGCTCCATCAAGTCGATACGGAACCCCCGCAAACGGACTTTCTTCTCAATACGGAACTCCCTCTAGTCGTTATGGTGCACCATCAAGTTTTAACGGACGCCCCTCAAGTCAATACGGTGCTCCCACCAACGGTGGATACAGAGGAAGTAACGGTAACGGAGGAGTTTCATCTCGTTACGGAGTACCTTCAGCAGGAGGTTATTCTGGAATAACAGGTGCGACCACAAACGGATACAACGGTAATGGTGCTGGCAGTTACAACGGAAATGGAAACGGATATAGTAACGGTGCAGCTAAAGGTAATGGTTACAGCAACGGAAATGGTTACAGCAACGGAAATGGTTACAGCAACGGAAATGGTTACAGCAACGGAAATGGTTACACCAACGGAAATGGTTACAGCAATGGAAACGGATACGGAAATGGAAACGGATACGGAAATGGAAACGGATACAGCCAAGACGATCTTTCGGTAAGTTCTACTTTTCTTTTCTTTTGACAGTTAATTAACATAAAGAAAACCTCTACAAAAATAAAATAAAAGGTTACTATTTACGTTTGAAATTGTATAGCTCTCAACACTTACTTCTAACTACATGCTACATCAATTTGTATATAGAATCAAAAATTACGTTAATTAGAATTATTTCGGAGGGTTACTATATTTTCTACAAAAAAAAAAAACATGTTAATGATGTGATTTTCTATAAAAAAAATTATCCCCAGAATTGCATATAAATAAATTGTATTGTAAATCAATTTATAATTTAATACATCCCACCAATGAAACTGCTTTAACATACATTCAAATAAAGATTATTTAATTTCTGTGACAGTGTTTTCATAATAAATTCCAATAATTATAATATTATTTGTTATTAGAATCTACTTACAGAAAATGTCTAGAAGCGACAATATAAATCTAAAACATTACAATTTTTCATTAATAAAGCTTTATAGCGTAATGTAGGTTGTGATAAAATATGTTAAATCTGTAAATCTGTGAAATCTATCAGTCTACTTCGCTCAAGAACAAGGAATTTCATTCTTAAAACCCTACCGAAAAACTTGATCATTAATATTTAATATCTGGTTAGAACACTTACTGATAAAGGGTGACAGTAATAACCCTTTAATTTGTGACTGAACTTATTAATTATAAGTGATTAAATTATTAATTAAAATTTAGTAACAAATATAACGTTAGATATATTGATCATCTGTCTGCATTAGAAATATATAATAGTAAATTTTAGAAGAGCCAGATTATTGTAAAACTAAATAAAAAGAAACCAACATAATAATAGCATTGTAAATCTTTTGTTCGAATTAGAACAAAACTTCGGCATCATTAAAATACAAATATATCATTTATTCTTAACTAAACTAATACAGAATCATTTTCATCAACAAGACCTACTTAATAGGAAATAATCTCAAAGTAGAGGATAGGAGTAGAGTAGAGAGTAGGAGTAGAGGATAGGAGTATAGGAAATAATCAAAGTAAAGCTTTTTCTTTAGCGAACAAAGGAATGGTTTGCAAGAAACCACTTCTTTGCTTCACCACACCATACCACACCTTTTGGCATAGGTTCTTTGATAACAAAGAACCTACACCACCAAAGGAGTTTCAGTTGGATTAAGTTTAAATGGATCTTGGTATAATAGTTAGGTACACGACTGATATAGACTCCTATAATTTTCTTTTAGACACGCTTTAAAAAATTATAATTTTTCTTTACTTTTAAGTACGTTTTTTTTCAAATAAAATAAAACCTGTTATTGATTGTATGACTATGTACGTCAAATTTATGCCGTCTGCTGCTGCTTCTGCTATCATTCAGTAAGCTTGTTTCACAAAGTATATTGACCTTAAATTGGTGTCAAAATCTCCTCCCCTCCCTACAGATTGTTAGGAAATAAAAGTAAAACTAAAACAAAAACTACTTTAACATAATATTCATTAATTCTCTCTTTTACTTCATTTCAGGAGCCTGCTAATTATGAATTCTCATATGATGTAAATGCACCAGAATACGGAGTAGAATTTGGACACGAAGAAAGTCGTCAAGACGAATTCACAAAGGGTTCATATCACGTTCTATTACCCGATGGTAGAACACAACTCGTTGAATACACAGCCGATCAAGAAGGTTACAAACCAAAAGTTACTTACCAAGGAGGAAATGGAAATGGAAATGGAAACGGAAACGGTTACGGTAGAAACGGAAACGGAAACGGTTACGGTGGTAACGGTGCCGGAGGTTACGCAGGTAATGGCGCCAACGGATATCCTAGTGGAAACGGAGGATATGCAAACGGTAACGGTTATAATGGAGCGGCCAATGGTAACGGTAATGGAGGCAGAAACGGTGGTTATGCTAATGGCGGGGGTTACCAGTACAAAAAATAACCGGACTAGAAGAATTAGATGAAATGTAGCAATTTAAAGTTACCAGCCATATGTAAATAAAATGCCATATTTTTTATAGGAATATTATTTAAAATAATTAATTATTATCGTATACTTTTTTGTATATAAATTGTAAAAATACATTTTTTTAATAAACAATTTTTTTATAAGATATAATCGACTGTTTTATAACTTTGTTATTCCTCAATTTCCAGATATTATTTTATATTATATTTATGTATTCTACAATTTAATGTTAATAAAAGAATAATAAAAAAAAAATTAAACTTGTGTGCCAAAATAGCTTACCAATTAATATCCTTTAATAAATATTATCTGCATTATTACCTATTAATTCAAACTGGTATAACCAGCTACATCTGTTATTAGTTTTGATTTTATCTTTAATTCTGCTCATTGAAAACAAATTCTACTTTTCACATTCTAAACACTAGTAGCACTATTGTTTCACGCGGATAACTGTTTTGTTTTTATATTTTGTACATATATACATATAAAATTATTAAATCAAACACGAAAAATTATTTATAATAAAACATGTTTACAAAATATTTTAAAATACTTTTACTTTATCAAAATATTTACTTGTAAGATTGTCAACAAGCTATTATCGGTAATAATATTATTAATCACACTATATGCTAAAACATAAAACAAAAGTAATAAGAATAATAGAATTAAATAAATCCAATAACGAAAAGTAGGCAATGGTGATAAAAAAAGAAATTAACGTAAAATACAAATAATAATAATAATAATAATAGCTAATAGCATTAATAGCTAAAATATATTTGACTTTTGTAAAAAATGTTTTTTTTAAACTTTTTAAAGAGTTATAAATTCTAAGACAATACCGTTCGAATAGGACAAGCACTACCTGATTGAATGAAGACTAATAGGACAAGCACGGCAGACTGCATTGCTAAACGAAACAAAATCATACCAACAGATATCACGTATGAAGAATTTTAGAAAAGATATATAGTCTTTTAAATACTTATAGATAAACATCCACATCAGTAATACAGTAATATTATAACATTATATCATTCTTATAACACTTATAGCTTGAAACACCATTTGCGTACCTTAAAAAAATATAACATTTTGATTCATGCTAACATCAACATATGAACAACGCAGATTCCTCCTTCCCAAGTTACGAGATTCAATCTCTTAGACGATTAATATTCCAAAAATAAAAATGAACTTTAGCTTTAGTTACAAAATTAGTAAACAATTTAATTAGCTAGTTTAAGTAGCTTTATTAAAAATGAATTAGCTTTAATTATTTTTTTGTATCTTTATTTTTTTTTAACAAACTTCCTTTAGAATTTGAGTAATGATTGAAAATGTTGTAAAGAAGAAAGCAGTCTCTGAACTGATGTATATTAAGCGAAGTATCAAATACTGTGAATTAATATGCTGTCTCTTAGATGAATAATAGTTGATGTAAAAAATTTGAAATAATCTAATAGAAAAGGAAAATCTAGCTTGTAAGTTAATTTGCAAATCTTACAGAATAGTAATATACTCTCTATACGAATATATATATATATATATATATATATATATATATATATAGCATACTAATGAAATTAATTATCTTTGTTATATAAAAAAGTTAGACATCAATAAAAAACATAATAAAGAAAATATCACAATAATATAACCGGAGGAAAACAGCAACATACCCCAAAAAAAATTGTCAGCGAATCAAAAATAAAAGTGATTCACTAGATTATTTTATTAGGAGAAAAATTACTTTTTTACATCTGCTAAAAATTTCTAATGAAAAAGTAATATCTGTAAAAATAAACATTTAACACGCACCACAAAAATACAAAAAGGAAAACGTTACGCTCTCTGCAACGAAGGAAAATGTATTAATTTTTTCTTAACTTGCCTAAGTTTTTCTACTAATTTTCTTGATTTTTCAAGTGAAAATTCTTTTAATGTAAAAATAACATCAAGTTTTGTATCACTTATCAGTTCGCTACTCAATCTATTCATAAGTAATGACAGCGAAAATACGAAACATACCGTCAAATCTTGCACGTAGACAACTTAAATCTACGTGCAACAAACCACTAGAAAAACTTTCTTTACAGAAAATAAACGAATCATCAAAACCGATCCTTTAAACGAAGAGTAATGTTTTAACGTAATGAAAAAAGAAAAACTTAAAAGTAAAATTCAAAATTTCTTACGTTTAATGAAGTAGATTCAAAGGTCTATAAGAGCAATAAGTGTAGAAATAAATTAACATTCAACTATTTAAATCACCTTATATTTTCTTAATACTTGCGTAGGTAAAAATCATTCTTACAGTTTTCTTCCTACGCAATTTATTACTAGTAAAACTTCTGAAAGTAGTAAACTTAACGAATAGAAACTGCCATAGTAAAATCAATCAATTCTTAACACTAATGAACAATTTTAAAGTTCGAAACATCATTTAGATGAATGGCTGTACCTTTTACAAAATTAACAAGTACAATAGAATAGATCACTACCCTCCCCAATATCTTGCCTAAAAATATCAGGCTGAATTAACACAAGCTGAAATTATGAATAACAAGAAAACTACAAAAAAAGGTAAATGCCCAAAGGTAAATGTATAAATGCTCCAAGGGAACACAAATATTGGAACACAAGAGAAAATGCGTAACCTGTAACTGGGTGAATAGAAAAGATGTATAAAAAATGCAGAAAACCAAAAATAACAGACAATCTCATTCACAACACTTCAAAATACCCAACCTCAACAGGCAAACGCTGTCTAAGACAGCATAGAAGTGTTTTTTAAAGTAACATTTTTACAGTAATTTTAAGGACAATACAATAATTTTTACGACAAATTTTTACAGTAATAAATAAATTAAAAATAAGCAAAACAGAAAAAATATACATCACATTAACGTATATAAAAATATAAGAAAATAGTGCGCCAACTTTAAAAAATCTGAATACAATGAAGGGTTCAGAATAATGAATAAAACAAACCATTCGCTTAGAATACAATTACCGAACAAAGATAATGCCACTGAAAACTACGAACTGAATTGATAAATATTCTAAGTTGGTCAACGGGATACTGTTTTAAACAAAGGTACAACGAACAGTTAAAAGCCCTCTCTCTACACTACTATGAAATCAACATTTTCCACCAACCATACTACAAACTTAAATCACAAATCCTCAAACCCTAACAGCAAGTTTGGTATTCTGCACTTTTACTTTAATTATGTTTATTTTATTTGACTGGGTTTATGATTGAAAAGGTTTAAATATTTAAATAATCAGATTATCATGATCAACATAACATAGCAAATCTAGATGTATTATTTAAATATTTACTATTTTAAAGATTAAAATAAAACTTAAATAGACGAATGATATTTCAAATGGAATAATACAAATACCGCTAAGCTTTAAAATTCAGAACGAATACCGCTGAGCTTATAAAATATGAAGGACGACATATATGAGATATCTTCAGATTAATTCTAAATTACATAGAGAATCAGTCAAATGTTTACATCCGGTAAAAACAACCAACGGATATGTAGGTAATAGATTTTAATGAGTCCTTTTACTCGAAAACAAAATAATAAAGTATTTTCTTGTTTACGGGAATGCCTGACAATATAATTAAAAAGAATATCATGTAGATATGTATGAGAATCATTATTAATTAAATGATATCAGATAATTATACTTGTAACTTAAGATAAATGTATAACAATAACGTGCGGTTAATTACTATCGTAGCAGCCTCAAACACTAAATCAATAGACCGCTAATCTTCAAATAACATAAACGTTTAATGCATAGCTCATCGTTTCATTACAGTAGAAACAAAACACAAATAATATGTGATTCCAACAATTTTTTTAGTTCTTGCATTTGAAATTATTTGAAAATATAATAAAATTTTACTTAAAACGTTTTAATAATTCTTGCGATTGATTGCAAAATATTTCATAAAAGATTCTGTAGGATGACTGTAGGTGAAAATGATATGTTAGTGAAAAATTAGTATCTTCTATAACATAATTACTATTCACTACAACTACTCAACTCTGATAAATTATAATCATTATAAAACAAATAAAGATACTACTTACATCTTAGTTTAATAATTATAATTATCCTTTATGGTTTGTTCGATTAAAGTATACTAAAAACCATTGTAGACAGGTACGCATTTAATTAAATTGTATTATTTTATAAGCCTGATGAAAGACAACGTGGTTAAATAACAAATGTTGTACGTAAATTTTTATATCTTAATCGTTTAATTTATTATTTTTTTATTCTTTCTGTAACATTATTTTCTTTTACAAATAAATATAATCAGCACAGACTCTTTTTTATTCATGCGGTATTATGTTGTTAATGGTGTTCATCAACCGAAAGCAAATTACGATTGTTGTAATGACAAATTAGAATTAAGTTATTGATTGAAAGTATTAAGGAAGAGATTTCTTACTTCAAAAGATTTGTAGTCTCCATTAATGGCTATACAAAAAAAAACAAATCACTTTCGTTTTCAGCATTCATCATAACATGTTACAGTTATTGTATCCTATTATTTTCAACCGGTAGTTTATTATCATCATTTTTTATTATCAAAACAGAACCATTTTTTTATTTATATAATTTATCTTCAGTATTTGTTTATATTTAACAAATCCTGTTATGTTAAAAATCATTCTTGAAAGTAAAACAAAAAATAAAGTATAAAGGAGGCAAATTTGTAATAAAGAACACTAATTTATCATAATCAACACGTAAAGGTTAGTTTCATGTAGGAGGAAAACACAAAAAAAAAAGATTATTTTTTCTTCAAAAATACAAATTGTTATAGAATCGACACTTACGAACATTAATTGCACTTTTAATTTATTAAATAACATACGGTGCTGATTGAAAAAAATTGTTTCAGATGATGTCAAGTCTGTTTACCCTTTATCACATATTAGTTTAATTCCTAAAATGCCAAATAATACTCGTATTAAAAAACGTAAGGCAAATAAAATGAATTTGTTACAAGTCAAAATTAATTAATTAATTTTGTTTCTTTTTTAAATAATTTAATTTTACGTATTCCATGAGGTTTTTAGTATATGCATTATAAATTACGTTTCAATCCAATATAAAACATTCTTTTTCACCCCTTCCACTTAAAATGTCACAATGTGAATGGAATCGTCATTTTACGTAAATTAATAAACATTGAGGGAATACAGATTTTCTTTAAGTCATTCTGTCATTTAAGTAAAATTTGAAGGTAATTACCACTAATTTTTTATATTAACTTTTCATATAAACATGACGTTTCCAGACCTACGTTCGTATGTTCTTTTTTATTCAGACTTTTAGAATATGTTTTCTTTCTGTTTCTTCACGATATGTACTATAATATATAGTATAGTTATAAACACGTTTCAAGAATTCAGAGGATTTTCTCCAACATCGAAATAAAGAAAAAACTTTATATCAACATATGTCCGGAAACACTTAAGTTTACCGGTTATTTTGTATTTTTAATATAAAAATGTATTTCTTAGGAATGGTTAACCGTATCGAGATGAAATTTCACATCCTCCTAGCGGTACCTTGAAATTTACTTGTATAAAAATGAACCTGATCTCACAATCAGTTTCAGAATGGCAGCCATGTAATCTTTTTAATTGTTAATATCATTTTTCAACCGCTGGTTTATTTAAATGTTATGTTTTACAAAAAAAAAAAAAACCTTAAGCGTTTTATGACAAAGAAAGTGACACCTTATTTACTTCCCAATAAAATTAACTAGCTCAACACAATCTCAACTGGAATAGTTTTATTAATGTTATTATGTAATAAATTATAATAATTTAATAATATTGAAAACATTACAATAAAGCAAAAATATTTAAACAGTGAAAAATAATTTTCATTACACGTTTTTCGTTTATTGAACAGACACTGATTATTAAACAAACTATTTTTTTTTTTTTCAATTAAATATATATATATATATATATATATAAATAGAAGATGACATATATAAAACCGCCACACACACACAGGTATAACACATTTACATTTTGATTTAGTTTTATCTCCACATACAATATTTATTTTATGAAGTCAACGATGAAGTTTCGACGCAATAATTTAAATATTAAACGAATGTGGTAAAATCTATTTAATTTTTGAATTAACCGAAATGACTAATTCCAACCAAAGGTCGAGGGGACCAGTAGGTTCTCTTTGGTTCTTCTTTTCCCCTTATCTTCTCTTGATTCTTCTCTCTTTACCATTATATAATTTTTGTAAGAGTTGGTTTAAAAATTTTTTTCAATAACAGTGAATCTAGCCATAAGAGAATAACATCTATCATTTTAAAGATCTTAGGAAGAAGGTTACAACATCTTTATTTTTTTATAAATTTAAATTAGAGAAGATGTTTAAGGTCTAATTCCAAGACACAGTACACAACGATTGCCTTACGCAAGCAGAATACTAAACTAGGAACGGAACGCAAGTATAGCGGGAAATTTATGTATCTCCCTACTAATCGCAGAGCTTGGATAAAGGTCTCATAGTCCTGGGTCATTCTAATTGTCGAACGGGTATTTGTGCTAGCATTTGTGTATTCGGTATAGCGCCTTCCGGCCTTGCAGGAATGCGCCTCATGGGGCCCTAGTTGATGCAGAATGCAATGCACTCCCCTCGCCGGAGGGAGTAGCATTTGTTGGCGGGATTCCCCCTTAACTGCAGGACGAACGGAACGCAAGGATATCGGGAGATTTAAGTATCTCCCTACTAATCGCACAACCTGGACAAAAGTCCCTTACTGCTGCAGTACTAACATCTTCTTATACTGTCTACTCCCACTACCAAACGAGTCCGTCGCGGGTGACAAGCAGTTTACAGTATATCCACCAGATAGCGTCCCATATATTGAAGGCCCCGTTTTTGTAGATCACAAATCAGACCAGTGTTTCCTTCGTCATCAGCTTTACAAGCTGATGATGACAGTTCGTTGTTCACGACTATACTTTGTACTTTTGTATATTTTTAACTTCTACTGTAAACTATCATTAATTTTTTTTTGTTCCTTATTCTCTCTTTTTCATATCCTTCTTGCATTTCTGTTTTTATTTTACATTCTATTTTTAATAAAAAACTTGATTATAAAAAGGCAAAGTTATATTCAATAGTTTTTCAACAGTGCATACAATAACATTAATTAAATCAATTTTAATATATATAATTAATTTAATTAATTATATAACAATTAAATAACACTGTTATAAAATGAAATGACCTACTATAGTAGACCAGCGTAAACTTTCTTATAGAGATTAAACAAATTTAAATTAGATGCGTATTCCAACTGAGGAACAGTCATAATTAGCAAATATAAGTGAAGTAACAATATTAAAATTTAAAGAAAAAATAAATAATAAATTAATAAATAAATAGAACATCTAGCGCAGTTCTGCGCAATAAGACCGACTTTTCGTTAATTTAATTTGGTTTTAATATTTTTATTTTTTTAATTCGGTTTAATATTTCTAGCAATAGATATGCAGATAAAGAAACGTCAAAGTTCCAACTTGCAGCATCATAATAAACTAAGCTTGTAACTTGCCCCGCTAAAATTGAACCTTAAATTTAGCCTAACTCAGAAGACTCAATCGATCTTTAACATACAATTTAATATACTCGTAAATACTATCGACCTCTGGCCAGGAGGCTTCATTCCCTGAACCCCAGGCGAACCCTGGAGCCGATCCAGGGTCTCCTGGGGCACAGAGCCGCTTCGTTCGCACTTCCCGTCTACAGGACGACACCCTCCCGAGAGGCGTCACCCGCCCACGGACCCCTACAGTGTTGCGAAATGTTAACTTAATGAAATTGTATGTGGTTGTGAAAATAATACTGATAAATAATAAAGTATTCAGGCTTTATAGAAACCTGTAAAAGAAACTAAATTACTAGGAGAAACTAAGACTAGGAGTTCCTTGATGTGGTTGCTTTGTTCAACCGAGATTAGTAGTTTACCTGAGGGAAAAGACTCCTAACACGCTGAGGTAGGAAACTAACCGAGAGATATGGCTGGCTACCAGCCAAATTAAGGCTCCAAGCGCTTTAATGGCGGACAGGTACTTGCTGGAATTCTGTGGCCTATGCGTGGCAGCGAATTGCTATCTTTGATGAGATAAATTTAATTATTGACAGTCATATATGTTTTAGTAGTTGACGACGTGCGTCTACGCATTTTAACGATATATGACAAGTGGTCGGTGGGTCACGCATGCGAGTGGTGTATGGCACCACGCTTATTCTGCTTACGCTTTTAGATTAGCTGTAGGAGCTAGTTAAGACACTGTTCGCTAAACTCTTTCGAGGCTCAGTAGCCGTTTGTGGTACACACATTCGGTCTTATGCTTTAGGACAACCGATTGGGGTAATGGCGGGAGAAATGCCATGAAAGCCAACTAAGATAACTAAGTAAAAAAGCGCGCGCTCACACCCACACACCTTTGACGAAAAAAATTTATTTCTCTTGCCGTAGTGACAAAAATATAACAAAGTTAATTTTTTTTCTCTTTACTGAATACCTTTAATTTTCACAACTTCACCCCTAAGTGGGCTAGGGCATCGGTCATGGCTTAAAACCTTCCAGGGATAACACTAATGTATCCTTCAATTAATCAGAAGGTTCTCGCGTGTATCACCCGATCGCGCGAGAACCAACAAACAGACAAACTTTCAGTTTTATATACAAATACATAAGGAAACCCCAATTTAAGCAATTGTATTTTCGTACTCCTAATATTTTAAAACGTAATGAAATTCATTTGCATAACCCCACTACCACTATGCGACCAAAAATACCTTACTTTCCTTCGAAATGTCGGTAAAAATGCTCATGAAACATTATATAAAGAATGTATCTATGTGGGTTCATAGAATGAATATAATAAATTAATACACTTCTACTAGAAATGTAAAATGATGATCAGATAGTCGTAAGTGGAAATAGAAAAGTTAGTAAATTGGGAATGAGAACTGTTAACTCCTCTCTCGGATTGGCTGCTCCTGAATCTACACTCGTTATGTATGGAACAAGCTAAGACAAAATTTATCTTAATAGTTAGCATAAATTGTCAAAGAAGTATCTCTTAAGTAAATAAAATTTAGACAAGATAGATGTTTAATATGATTTTTACAATCCTTCTTTTAAAGTTGATTTAAAATTACGGACATCAACTACAGAAATAATTTTAAGTACAGTTGAAATAAATTTTTGCGATACCATTAAAGCTGGTTACATTTTATCACATATGACTTAACTTAATATTGATGTCCGTTGTACTCTTACTAAAAAACGAGTCCGTCCCACACATCCATTTTCCTATCGTTATTCAATAATGAATTAGCAATTCCGCAATAACAATAAAAAAACCGAAAAACATTAAAAAATATAATATTGAAAAAAATAAATATATATATAAAATAATATTAATTTTCAAAAAGTAAAATAAATTTAACTCTGAATATACGTTTAATTGTGATAACAATCCTTCATAGCATTACCAAATCTTGATAGTATAAATGTACTCAAGCGAGTTCGTTATCGACTCTTCGAGAATCTACTAACTAATCTAAGTTAATTTACTAATCTAATTTACTAAGTTTTATACGTGAGGATGGTTTCAACTACCACAATAGAATAATTCCACCACTATCTTCGACATTAAATCCATATAAAATCAAAAAACACTTATTAGAATTTAAAACTTTGGCTTATGACTATGGCAGAAATTATTATAAAGCTATACGCTATATGTTGAAATATTATTCTAATAATGTTTTGTCTTTTGCGTACAAAACAGAATTTTAAACACATTTTTAATGAGCATACAGCTGAGAAGATTAAAAGTAACTGAAGGATGGACATTGATTTTGTATCCAAAACGTTAACATTGCAGCAGAACATATTTTCTTTCAAAAGAGCTTGAATCGTCCCTCGGGAGTATAGCATTATTGGTTTTGACTTTCTATCAGTTTTCGAATTTTGTTTTTCAGAAATTTTTTTTCTGCATCATTTCTTTTTTTTAATTTTAATAAAAAAATAGAATTTCAAAATTATCGATATTACGGTGTCGACTGTGATTACCCACTTGAAAATCTACAACGAAACGATTCCAACGTAGTGCTGATGACATAGTAGTTTAATCTTGACAAGATTAAAAAAAGTATATATATAAAATTAATATGAAGAAATATATTCGAAAAAATATGAATTTTACACAAAAATTAATTTTGAAATTATTCTTATTGAAACCAGATATCTTAGGCTTGTAGTACTGATTTCTTGTAGTAATTATCTTTTTGTAGAATCATTAAATTACTCATTTTACTGATCTAATTTTATAATATACTTTTACATACCAAGATTTATTATATCAGCTGAAGAAAAGGAATAGGAGGCAGATGTAACGGCTCGATAATTGATAATAATGGAAAGGCAATAAATAAAGAAGGAAATAATAAACTTAAAAACAAAATCATTATTAAAAAACAAAAGAAATCATCATGTTAAGTACTTTATCTATAAAAGAATCATAAGTGTGTGTATGCTTTCATTTTCCCCTGCTATTAAAATAATATGTTTACTTATATATGGTATTCGCAGTATTAATCATGAAATAACAATTAAAAGAGATAGACCGCAGAGAAAGCAAATCATCAAATCGATTATAAAAAAACTGACAACACAATTGTAAGACTTTCCCGTCACGCGGCTTTTTTCTGATGTACGGCTTACAATACACACGTACACCCACAACTTAATTTAAAGTATTTATCATCTTATTTAAAAATAATATTTTCGTTTATTTAATTAAGTTATTCTAACTAAAAAGCACCATTACCGTACTTCAATCGTGCTGGTGTGGCGGTGCAAGCGGATACTTTAAATTCGTTTTTACACTTTAAATATCATTCATTTATTTAACTCTACCGGTCACCTGTGACGTCACAACATAGGCGACTACTGCAGCTTACGTCAGTTCTGCAGTAGCGTTCCTTGTGGCGAGAGGGAGTGCTAATGACGCACTATACCTACTTAGCCACTAGTTTAATTAGAGAATTTTTTGGGGTGGAAGTGTGATTTGCAAAAATTTTGGTTTGGAAATATTATTTTTTCAATTGTTAACAAATGTGCCTAAGAAAAATAAGAGCTTAATTAGGCGAAATTTTGAGATATTAAAGGTGACCTTGCTCCACAGCCTGACCCCTTAACCTGTTAAGTTGAAAATTGTTTGACATCAATGTCAAACAATTTTATACAACAATTTATGTCAACTATATATAGAAGTAATCTGACCAACGAAATTTTGGTCAAAATCGGACGAGTAGTTCTGGAGGTAGAAGGTGATTTGGGTACGACTCCGAACGCACACACATGTACATAAGAACATCCAGAAAATTTCCATCGGTTTCCTTAGGGGTCAAACGTAAAGATCCAGTGAAAATCGCATATGCCCAAATTGGACCGATTACAATACTTCCCCTTCTAAAGCTGTAGGTCTACTATAGCGCTATCTAGTTGGAAAAGTAAGAGTAACCAGATTGATTTTAGGACTTTTGTTTGATCAGTATGAAATTAAATTGAATATCTTTCCTTTTTTTAAATCTCAATACAAAAAACATATTTTCCAGTAAAATTTGGTAAAAAGATATCAATAATAACTTTAATTCTTGAACTTTTATCGTTCGTTTTAATAAAGCAAATATTACCCAAACATTAATCTCTCTAAAAATATCTAATCCATGGTTCATAGATTTTAATTTTTTGTGAGCTAAGTTACTGTAAAAGCCTGTATTCAGTATGGTATTTTTTTCTGTTACGAAAACATTATTCGACAAATTTTTTTTAATGGCATGTTATTTTTTCGTAGTTTATTTCTTTGTTTTGTAAATTTGTATTTCAGAATACTACACAACTAAGCATTTTCGGGTAAGAAAACATATTTCTAAAAGAAATTTACGTTATTTTTTGGTTTTAAAATAAAATCACGACACTACTTTTCTTTATTCCATAGGTAATAGAAACATTTAAGCACGATGCTAGGACTTACTCTCAAGCCGTAAAATCACTTAATTTACGATTATAGTCAGAAGAATAGTTTACGGGACCGTTTCATAAGTTGGGCGGCTGACCAACAAACGTTATCATTGATTAATTCTTGTTTTAGCTGTTCTGCGATGTTACAATATTCAATGTCTAACTTCAAATTTTTGATTATTTCAACAGGTTTTGAATTCCCAGATGATCGTTTACGATCAGTAAACCACGAAAATTAATTGTGAATTTCAATTTAGATGGAGACATTCTTTCTTGAGTTTGAGGTAGACATGATAATGGAAAAAATTGCAGAAGATGTTTACTTGAATAAGAAGTGTTGAATAAGTGCTTACGTGAGAGATATTAAAAAGGTCAGTAGTGATAGTAGTCAAAAGAATGTAACTGGACATACTGCAATTAAGTTTATTTTTTCTATGAAGTTTTTCTTTTTACGTCATATTTTCTTATTTTTTCAGGCATCGACATAGAGAATTGTTGAAAGCAATATAATATTAAGTCTACATAAACAAATACTTCAATTGCATTATTTCTTTCCCTTTTTTTTAAATGAATCATAATAAAACTTCTTATTATTAATAATTTTTTTTAATTATAAAAATTAGATAGCGGTAAGAAATGGACTCTCCTTTTTAAACCCCGATTTTTTTTATTTCTGATATATCCTAAGTATTAAACTGGAGATAGAATACCTTGATAATGATAAAAATAATTTCATGATTGCGTGATATATATATATGGCAAGGTGGTAATAACATAATTCATTAATGTTCAAAGAAGTATATTATTACTGTTTACAAACAATGAAACAGAAAAGTCTAACAAAGATAAACAAATATATTTCTATATAATGTATGTTGTACAAGACTTGCATTTGCTATTATCAAAATCCAGGTCACATTCTTTTGAATTAACAATTCAACACATACAAGTAAATAAATTATCGTATTTCATTAACTCATATATAAAATATGATACAAAAAACAAACACGATGAGATCATAATAATGGACGAGTTTAGTTTTGTGTTTTGTTACAAACCCCGAATTTGTTATCAATAACCCTAGAACTTACATCACATATTCTCAGCAGTCTTATGCAACAATTATTAAGTCTCTACAATTACTATTTTTTCAGAAATTTAAAAATAAAGGCAAATTTATTCAATCTTAAATTTCATATTTTAAAAACTTTTAAAAAACATTCAGAAACTAAAAAAAAATTTAGACTAGTTGATTGAAAATCATCGTGTTATTACAAATTTACCCGCATTAGTTGCATGCTAACTTTACGGGACTAGATATCTTATCATAGCGATTACATCACGACGTAAAAATTAAATTTACGTCTAAAATATCACGTTGTACAAATTCCGTAATAGTGAACAACAAAGTTTCACACGACCTACATGGTAACTTCACTAAGAGGACACCCCGGTACAAACATTGCTAAGTAAACTTGTCCAGCACGGTTTCAACAACGAGAATCAAAGAAAAAATAATGTAAACAGTGAATAAAGTTATAACTTTATAAATAATTATAATTATTATTTATAGATAATGTTAGATAAGAATAAACAAATAAGAAAAAGTGAAAAAAAGAAACAGAAATAATAAAAAGCGTGGCGAAATTAAAATAATATTTTATTGATATTGGATTTAATTGAATGTAACTTGGTTTCCCTACTTATTTCAATAACTTTTACCATTGCTCTTCATCTGTGTACGAATATGCCTTAAGTTAATATTAAATTATATCTGATTTTCATGATTTGGTTTAGTGTAGTAATTTTAAATAATTTATATTTCTACGCGTATTAAAATATATATATATATATATATATATATATATATATATATATATATATATATATATATATATATTTATAATTATAGAAAATGGTGCAATCTACTCCCTTTTTTGATTTAAATGAAAAAATTACAACTAATGAACAATTATTACAATTGTATTCTTAAAATAATATTTTAGGGTAATGTGAAATCTAACAACTGTTAATTTATCAGTGGAAAAGAAAATTTCATTAAAATATGCTTAATCGGTTTGTAAAAATAAAAAAAAATATTATAAAAGTTTACGGATTTTCCTGTGTTCACATAAAACTCTAAAACACATATACACATAACATGCCAACATACCAACATATCAACATACAACTCTTCATTTATAACAACCAAAACATGAATTTTCGGGTTTCCAGTTTGGATGTTATCCGGATTATGTTGATGTATTGTAATATGTTAATATATATATATATGTTATGTTGATCCATCATACAATAAAGAAAACTGCAGCAGATAATTTTTAAATAATAATAAAAAATTACTATAATAATTATTTATTTAATTTTTAGAAAGTCATATAAATTAAAAATAAATTTCAAATTAAAGAAACAAATATAATATTTGGATTAATCAAGTCAGTATTCAAACCCAGTATTCCGTTGCTACTCTGTATTCAAGTACTAAAATTAATATTCAACGATCTATTTCTACACCTATCTATGATAAATCACTTTTAGGTAGATTTCATAAGAAAGCTACGAAATCAAAGAGGTTTTGAAATGTATTGGAGGTAACACACATTTCAGATACATACATTTTAATGGAACGAACACGTTAATGTACTGCGTATCACTTCATGATTAAAACTGTAATGCTCAACAACAAAACACAAAAATCGTGCAGTGCTGCCACTTGGCAGACAAAACCTAACAACAATCAGTAAATCTGACTGAAAAACCTCTTTTACTTGTAAAATACATTAGAACCAGATATTTTTACAACACAAAATTGTGATTAGTGCAATTAAAAGTGAATGTGAAAAGTTCTTTTTCACTCACTAACTCTTCCTAAAGACATATTTAGGCTACTCAGAGAGGTGATCGATAAAATTTTAGTATAAAAATATTTGTAAAATATAATAATATACATATAATATTATACATTGTATAATTTTATTATTATATATTATATAATATTTTTAAAATATACGACATTTCTGTTAAAATCACATCGTAAATATAGGAATATAATTTTAAAATTTTATGACAAAATTCTATTTTGCAAATAGCACTTCCACGTAAAATATTCTTGGAATGGAAGAATAATATAAAATATTCTTCCACGTAACTGTGCGAGGAATTAAGATGTTATGTATATATAAGAAAATCCAAGTTGGATAAGACATTTTATATAATTACCAAAAATTGTTAACCAAGAGAAAAGCGGAGGTATCTAGAATATACCCGAATAAATTAAATAGTAAAATAAAAAAACAAAGACAAAGTTGACCAGACTAAATTTTAAGACAGCATATGATCAAGATCTACTTAAATAAAAATATAATATTTCGTAGGAAAAAACTCACACCAAATGTGGTATGATATGACAAAAAAATAGATATGATAATCGTAAATAAACTGAATTATTTTTATTAGTTATGAACTATAATAGTAATAATATTAAGGATCCTATGGAAAAGAAAATTTTTTCTCTGTAACCTCTGAACATTTTTGAACATCCAGAAACTCAAAACCGGTTTAATAAACCGATTCCTGTGGTTTAAAGAAATTAAGAAACGCTGGATAAAATTCCACTTAATGTACAATGACAGATAAAAGGAGTAAAAAATAACTTTTCATAAGAGAATACATTCTCTTTTAATTGGATATCTCACCATTTTGTGTTGTAAAAATATTTGCCTCGAAGATATTTTACATGTATAAGGGGTTTCCTAGTCAGAGCTATCGAATATTGTTAGATTTTGCCAGCCAAGTGGTAGTTGGCCGTACAGTGCCGGCCACTGTACGATTATTGTGTTCGATATGTCATTGAAAAAAAAGGCTAAAAATGTGAATGCTACGAAACTTAGATGACACCATTCGAAATCTAATGAAAAAAGGTTTTTTTGTATCAGTATTGTTTTTTGTTTGTTTTTTTTATTTGATTATATTCTTTATTCCTTCACTTTCTTTTAACATCACCATATTTGTTAAAATATAATCTTAATAATAATAAACGGAAAATACGCTTAATCACAACAGTTAACGAGAATAACAAAAGTAGAAGTATAAATTTTATGTGGAAATATTCTCACCAAAAGGACTACTAATATGCTAGAATTTATTGTAATGTCATAATGATAAGCTATGATACGCTTTAAAGATGAGAATTTAAAGAATAATAAGATAAGAAGGTATGTAGATTGTATGATGTGAATGATTTTTTTTATACAGTAACAATTTTCTGTATTTAACAAGCTAAAATCCCAATTTTCACTATCATTACGGTGTATTTTCCACACGATGAATTTAAAAAGCAAGATTTAGATTTATATAAAAGGTGAAATTTGTTTAAATTCTGCGCACGTGTCGTAATCTGCTTCGATAAGGTAATAATTTAGTAAATTTTACATTAATCAGTTAAAATAGAAATGAAAAAATTGTTTCATTCGATATTGTATACAAATCAATCTGACAGCATAGTACGTGAAAAGAAGATATAATATGGTTAATTATGATGTTGGAAGAGGAGAGCAAAAATGATTAAGCGAACTATGACACATGTTAAAATAATTAGTACCGGTACGCAAGATATTAATGGTAAGTAATCAAAAAGTGAACGTAAAGGATAGAATACGGTAGAGTACACACATTTATTTATTTATTTAAGAATATATTTTTAATGTTCTAACGTTTGTTACATCAGGGACCCACAGATTAGCCCGGGGTATCGGCTATGTCGACCCCCACCATCAACCTACGGCTGTAATACTAGACGAACACCCTTTTAACTGGCATGTATAAAACCACATGTGCAATTCTAGGCTTGTTATTGCATCAATCGCTTCTTTCTACTCGATCAACAAACATCATGATTAAGGTGAGTAAAAAAAAATTAAATAAAATAAGCAAAACGGTTACGGGTTTAATTTTTTCTAATGTGTGCAATATTAAAAAAAAGCGCATCATTACATAATTTAGTACGTGCTTCATGTTTGTGCACGCGCGTGCGTGTGCGTATAATTATTAATTGACAAAGAAACGCATGTTTAATTATAAATATTTAGCATAAATCAGTTCTCTTTTAATACTGAAAAAATAATTGTTTCGGTTTGTAAACTAACGGTAAACAATAAGAAGATAAAAAACCACGCCTGTACGGATTAACGAAAAATGTTTAAAGAAATATTTAACGACAAAAATAAAATCTTTTAAATTCTGCAATTAGATTTTTTAGTGATTTTACAAATAAAAACTTTCCTTTATTATATAACCTTTCGTGCTGTCGATAGGATCTATAAACTAAAAAGTCTTTACTATTTTTTGGGGGTCCTTTTATGCATTTTTCAACACATCTTTTTTACCTTTTCGTAATTCAATAAGACAGATAAGCCTGTTGTTGATCATTGTGTTAATTGAAATATAACAGCCGTACTTTAAATGAACCATTACACTTAAAGGAAACTATAATAATCTTTCGAATGCTATTTTTCTTTTTGTTTTAATCAGTGTAATCTTTTTAATAAAACATAATTCATCTGTTTTTAATTTAAAAATAATATGAAGTTTTCTACATAAAATTTTGATAAAATCTATAAAATTTCGGATCTCCATGGATTAAAATGGATTCATCACAGTTTATTCCGATAGATACGAATTAAGCGGGTTAAGATTACCAGAAATCTACATGTATCGACTTTTTATCAACCCTTCATTGTATTAATAATATTCTGTTCGAACATTTTGTTTTTCACGATGATTAGAGGTGAAAATTATACAACTTTTATAATTTAAAGTAACCAAAATTTTTACGTAATAAGGTCTTTTATAATTTTTTTTCAGCTACGCAAGGATAACAATTAAAACAGAAAGTTACATCAAAAATTTATTTCAATTTTTCTTATAAATAAATCATCTTATCCAACATTCATTCTATTCAGAATGAATCAAACTAAAATTGAGTACTGAAAATTTATTTTCAAAATATTATCTTTATAACCGAGTACGACTGAAATTATCTATTTTTATTTTTTACTTTTTTCTTTCCTTATCTTTTCATTAAAATTTTGACTTTCGTCGGTAAAAACAATTCACAAACGAACCCATTAATAGTTATTTATATTTTTAATTTTTTTTAAATTATTCAAATATAATGTTATATATATATATATATATATATATATATATATATATATATATATATATATATATATATATACATACATATTGCGTATAGCAGTATTTTGTGTAATATATATATAAAATGATATTTTGTATATATATATATATATATATAAGCTGCAGCTTCTCATTAAAAAAAATAAGCTTTCAACCCTTGAAAATTTGGAAAACATTTAAAAGCGAAATTTTGTGTTGGTAATTTAAAAAATAATTTTCACAGTTTTAATCCAGAGATTATGATTATTTCAAACGGTTTAAGAAGTAATATCACATAATTTTATAGTTATTTTTGCTGGACTGAAATTTAAAAACGTATTTTGTATTTTGTATGTTTAACTGATGCTATAATGCCGTGTTTACTGGTACGTTTTTCAATGCTGGAGAAACCTAAAACCCAGATTTTTAACGAGAACGGACGATTTCAAACCTAATGTTTTGGGCCGGTAACATTGCATCCTAAGATAACCACAAAAAAACCGACTTTAGTAAAAATAAAATATAAATTGGTTCAAACCAATTTATATTTTATTTTTACTAAATTACTTGTAATTAAAAGGGCCTTCTAATAAAATGTCACAAGCTGCAGCTTCTCATTAAAAAAAATAAGCTTTCAACCCTTGAAAATTTGGAAAACATTTAAAAGCGAAATTTTGTGTTGGTAATTTAAAAAATAATTTTCACAGTTTTAATCCAGAGATTATGATTATTTCAAACGGTTTAAGAAGTAATATCACATAATTTTATAGTTATTTTTGCTGGACTGAAATTTAAAAACGTATTTTGTATTTTGTATGTTTAACTGATGCTATAATGCCGTGTTTACTGGTACGTTTTTCAATGCTGGAGAAACCTAAAACCCAGATTTTTAACGAGAACGGACGATTTCAAACCTAATGTTTTGGGCCGGTAACATTGCATCCTAAGATAACCACAAAAAAACCGACTTTAGTAAAAATAAAATATAAATTGGTTCAAACCAATTTATATTTTATTTTTACTAAATTACTTGTAATTAAAAGGGCCTTCTAATAAAATGTCACAAGCTGCAGCTTCTCATTAAAAAAAATAAGCTTTCAACCCTTGAAAATTTGGAAAACATTTAAAAGCGAAATTTTGTGTTGGTAATTTAAAAAATAATTTTCACAGTTTTAATCCAGAGATTATGATTATTTCAAACGGTTTAAGAAGTAATATCACATAATTTTATAGTTATTTTTGCTGGACTGAAATTTAAAAACGTATTTTGTATTTTGTATGTTTAACTGATGCTATAATGCCGTGTTTACTGGTACGTTTTTCAATGCTGGAGAAACCTAAAACCCAGATTTTTAACGAGAACGGACGATTTCAAACCTAATGTTTTGGGCCGGTAACATTGCATCCTAAGATAACCACAAAAAAACCGACTTTAGTAAAAATAAAATATAAATTGGTTCAAACCAATTTATATTTTATTTTTACTAAATTACTTGTAATTAAAAGGGCCTTCTAATAAAATGTCACAAGCTGCAGCTTCTCATTAAAAAAAATAAGCTTTCAACCCTTGAAAATTTGGAAAACATTTAAAAGCGAAATTTTGTGTTGGTAATTTAAAAAATAATTTTCACAGTTTTAATCCAGAGATTATGATTATTTCAAACGGTTTAAGAAGTAATATCACATAATTTTATAGTTATTTTTGCTGGACTGAAATTTAAAAACGTATTTTGTATTTTGTATGTTTAACTGATGCTATAATGCCGTGTTTACTGGTACGTTTTTCAATGCTGGAGAAACCTAAAACCCAGATTTTTAACGAGAACGGACGATTTCAAACCTAATGTTTTGGGCCGGTAACATTGCATCCTAAGATAACCACAAAAAAACCGACTTTAGTAAAAATAAAATATAAATTGGTTCAAACCAATTTATATTTTATTTTTACTAAATTACTTGTAATTAAAAGGGCCTTCTAATAAAATGTCACAAGCTGCAGCTTCTCATTAAAAAAAATAAGCTTTCAACCCTTGAAAATTTGGAAAACATTTAAAAGCGAAATTTTGTGTTGGTAATTTAAAAAATAATTTTCACAGTTTTAATCCAGAGATTATGATTATTTCAAACGGTTTAAGAAGTAATATCACATAATTTTATAGTTATTTTTGCTGGACTGAAATTTAAAAACGTATTTTGTATTTTGTATGTTTAACTGATGCTATAATGCCGTGTTTACTGGTACGTTTTTCAATGCTGGAGAAACCTAAAACCCAGATTTTTAACGAGAACGGACGATTTCAAACCTAATGTTTTGGGCCGGTAACATTGCATCCTAAGATAACCACAAAAAAACCGACTTTAGTAAAAATAAAATATAAATTGGTTCAAACCAATTTATATTTTATTTTTACTAAATTACTTGTAATTAAAAGGGCCTTCTAATAAAATGTCACAAGCTGCAGCTTCTCATTAAAAAAAATAAGCTTTCAACCCTTGAAAATTTGGAAAACATTTAAAAGCGAAATTTTGTGTTGGTAATTTAAAAAATAATTTTCACAGTTTTAATCCAGAGATTATGATTATTTCAAACGGTTTAAGAAGTAATATCACATAATTTTATAGTTATTTTTGCTGGACTGAAATTTAAAAACGTATTTTGTATTTTGTATGTTTAACTGATGCTATAATGCCGTGTTTACTGGTACGTTTTTCAATGCTGGAGAAACCTAAAACCCAGATTTTTAACGAGAACGGACGATTTCAAACCTAATGTTTTGGGCCGGTAACATTGCATCCTAAGATAACCACAAAAAAACCGACTTTAGTAAAAATAAAATATAAATTGGTTCAAACCAATTTATATTTTATTTTTACTAAATTACTTGTAATTAAAAGGGCCTTCTAATAAAATGTCACAAGCTGCAGCTTCTCATTAAAAAAAATAAGCTTTCAACCCTTGAAAATTTGGAAAACATTTAAAAGCGAAATTTTGTGTTGGTAATTTAAAAAATAATTTTCACAGTTTTAATCCAGAGATTATGATTATTTCAAACGGTTTAAGAAGTAATATCACATAATTTTATAGTTATTTTTGCTGGACTGAAATTTAAAAACGTATTTTGTATTTTGTATGTTTAACTGATGCTATAATGCCGTGTTTACTGGTACGTTTTTCAATGCTGGAGAAACCTAAAACCCAGATTTTTAACGAGAACGGACGATTTCAAACCTAATGTTTTGGGCCGGTAACATTGCATCCTAAGATAACCACAAAAAAACCGACTTTAGTAAAAATAAAATATAAATTGGTTCAAACCAATTTATATTTTATTTTTACTAAATTACTTGTAATTAAAAGGGCCTTCTAATAAAATGTCACAAGCTGCAGCTTCTCATTAAAAAAAATAAGCTTTCAACCCTTGAAAATTTGGAAAACATTTAAAAGCGAAATTTTGTGTTGGTAATTTAAAAAATAATTTTCACAGTTTTAATCCAGAGATTATGATTATTTCAAACGGTTTAAGAAGTAATATCACATAATTTTATAGTTATTTTTGCTGGACTGAAATTTAAAAACGTATTTTGTATTTTGTATGTTTAACTGATGCTATAATGCCGTGTTTACTGGTACGTTTTTCAATGCTGGAGAAACCTAAAACCCAGATTTTTAACGAGAACGGACGATTTCAAACCTAATGTTTTGGGCCGGTAACATTGCATCCTAAGATAACCACAAAAAAACCGACTTTAGTAAAAATAAAATATAAATTGGTTCAAACCAATTTATATTTTATTTTTACTAAATTACTTGTAATTAAAAGGGCCTTCTAATAAAATGTCACAAGCTGCAGCTTCTCATTAAAAAAAATAAGCTTTCAACCCTTGAAAATTTGGAAAACATTTAAAAGCGAAATTTTGTGTTGGTAATTTAAAAAATAATTTTCACAGTTTTAATCCAGAGATTATGATTATTTCAAACGGTTTAAGAAGTAATATCACATAATTTTATAGTTATTTTTGCTGGACTGAAATTTAAAAACGTATTTTGTATTTTGTATGTTTAACTGATGCTATAATGCCGTGTTTACTGGTACGTTTTTCAATGCTGGAGAAACCTAAAACCCAGATTTTTAACGAGAACGGACGATTTCAAACCTAATGTTTTGGGCCGGTAACATTGCATCCTAAGATAACCACAAAAAAACCGACTTTAGTAAAAATAAAATATAAATTGGTTCAAACCAATTTATATTTTATTTTTACTAAATTACTTGTAATTAAAAGGGCCTTCTAATAAAATGTCACAAGCTGCAGCTTCTCATTAAAAAAAATAAGCTTTCAACCCTTGAAAATTTGGAAAACATTTAAAAGCGAAATTTTGTGTTGGTAATTTAAAAAATAATTTTCACAGTTTTAATCCAGAGATTATGATTATTTCAAACGGTTTAAGAAGTAATATCACATAATTTTATAGTTATTTTTGCTGGACTGAAATTTAAAAACGTAGTAACCCAAATGGTTTTTCGCACCTACTGAGCGGAGGGGTAGGCGGATTTTAATTTTCTTTTCACCAAAATTAATTATTTTTTCGGGTTGTCAATTAATGTAATTAAATGTTACCGTTGCCATTTAAAATTTTTGAATTGGGGTAGGTGTAGTGGAGAGGATGGGTTCTACCCGTTTGAAAATAATTTTAAAAAGGTTCGTTCCGAGAATGGTATACATGCCTGCAAATAGAAATACGACGGGACTGATAGCTGTTGAATAATAAATGTGGTACTTTTCAAATGATCCTCCGGTATATTAAGTGTATATCCAAAGGCGATCTCCTAACAAAAATATATTCTTGCACACAAAATTAATCACTACCTGTGAATTAAAAAGTGACGTTATTAGAAACAAGAATTAAGTAAACATAACAAGTATACATAAATCTTAATTTTTTTATCCTTCTACAATAAAATGATACTCTTTAGATAAATTAAGACAATATTTGAGTACACGTAATATAAAAAAGGTCTTTGATTCAGAAGGTTGCTAAAAGATCTACAACCCTATTTTGCACTCGTAATCTCATTGAAGTAGATTTATAAGCCAGGAAAATTAAAATTAACTTCGATACAATTTGCAAGTAGAATATTAAAGAGCAGCAATTGAGTTTTTACAGTAGTAACAGAATTTTCCACAACTAAAATAAAATTGCCTAAACATTTACATAAATATTTACCAATATTCCGCAGAACATCATCGTTCCAAGAAAAAAAAATCCACTACCCAGTTTATTATATACAATTCGCATAGTATTTATCACCTGTAATTACGCAACTGATTATGATACTAAACGACGGAAATTTATTTCAAAGTAGAATTATTAATGATGGGACAAACCAGGACACAATTTATCATTTCAAAATTTGTTTTTATGTTTTGAGAAAATATTAAATTTATTGTATAATTCCAATTCGAATCCCAAATTTCAGACTTGCCATTTTTACATTCTAATAAATATATTTTTTATCCCATCGGTAATTGTAATTGGATGTAATAATAAGTGTAGTTAGTTACCTGACTTATGAATAAATAAATACCCAATAGCAGCAGTTATGAAAATAATCAGAGGAGAAAGACACACACACACACACACACACACATATATATATATATATATATATATTTATAATACTGATATATATTTAATAGAATTATAATTTATCTGAAAAAACAGCAACAAAAAAAAAACCTGTAACAACTTTTTTGAGTCCTTATGTGGTTAACAGTGGAATAGTTAAAACATTTTAAACATACAACTTTTAAACTAATAATTACTAGATGTAATTAAACCTGTATGTAGTCATTAAATAAAACTTTGTAATACGCTTAAGCATTAATAAATATATAGATTATAAATATAGTATATTTATAAAGTACAATAATTAATAATGCGGTTGATATTTAATCAGTAGTTGTATTTGCTGTTTAGTGTGTATATATTGTAATACATAATTAATTGCATAAAATTAAACTTACCTCACGTAACAGCGGAGGACGGAGTCGCTTATTGCTGCAGGCAACTGGCTGTACACACTTACAAAGCACTGTCAACATAACAACTGCGTATATTCGTTTAGCGTATTGTACGGGCAAAACAAGACACAAACATGTTTGAACACGTGCATTACTACTTGACGACGTGACAGTTACACACTGCGGTCAGCACACGAAGGTACCCGAATATTAACGAACAGAGTGTTGGCCGCTCGAACAGATCCCTGTTACAAATTTATTTATATTGTTTATTATTTCTATTTTATTTATATTATATTTATTTAATTTATTTTTTAATGTATTTTATTTATTTTTTATTATTTTAATACTGTCTTTTAATGTTTTTTAATATTATTTTTTAATCATTTTTATTATTTTATTTATTATTTTAACAGTTTTTTAAGTTTATTTATTTTTTTAATATTTATTTTTGAATTATATTTAAACCATTTTTTTTTCAATCAGTTTCAACTTCTATTACAGTAGGTCTAATCTGTCTGAGAAAGAGCCTCTCAAAGTCTTAGAGCGATTCTGCAAAAGGCTGATAGGTCTATAAGAAAGATACATCTTCAACAGATTTGCCGGGTTTTGGGACCTCATTATTTGTAATACCTTCAATTCCGATGGGAAATGCGTCGTCAAAAGAGGATGCCATTGAAGAAACGTGTTATGTATTTGATGGCCCTAATTCCTTGTTAGTGGTTCAGTAAATAATTCCGCCTTCTGACCGTCACTCCGAGCCCATACATTTAGTGTTGTTAAACAAGAAAATAAGAACGGAGACTAAAAAAGTTTCCTTGTGACCTTCCACAACGAACGGTCACCCCTCTCTACTCCAAGGGGAAAGACTTTCCACGCAATGTTTGAACGTCTCGTTATTGCTAGTCTTATCAGCTTTTTTAACTTAGGAGCATAGATGTCCTGTCTTCAGGCCTCCTCTACTATTGCCATCTTCTCCGAAATTTTCTTTTAGTGACAATAAAATTTATTACTTCTCTTGGATAGTCTGTGCTTTCCCAACCCCATTCTTCCCTCCGGAAATGAACACAACGCTGCTTCGTGCAGAGGCAATGTCAGTCGCCAGGTCACATCATTGATGTCATTTGTGCATTTCAAAAGAACTGCTCTAAGACCCAGCTTCGATATGACTCCCAGTCTGTGTGGTTATGCAGTACTTGGGATTCCATCTACTTTATAAACATCGTGCTAACTGTCAACAGAACTGGCGAATGAGGAAGCATTACTCTAACTACTCTCAACAATGTAAAAAATTAATTACTCTTAATTAGTAATTAGTCTTAATTACTCTCAACATGTAAAAAAGCGAAATTCTCGAGACATAAAAATCTAATAAGTCAGGCACCTTCGTTAAATCTGTAGGCCAGTACGTAGGCTACAGTCCTGAAATTACATTCAGCCGCCGGTTTGATAACCGGCGGCTGAATGTAATTTTAAGGTCCCCTCGAGAAGGTTGGCAGGGCTCTTTCCTTATTTGATGTCTGCGTTAACAATATTCCAGACCCTGTCTCCATAGCTCTCAATATCCTTCCTTAATGAAATATTTAACATTATTGGGATTGAATAATGTAGATATTTGGGTACCACTCGGAAAGCCCATTCATTCTTCCTTGTGAAGGTGGGCCCTATTAAGGTGTCCTAATATAGGTCTCCCCTTGTCGTCGGACCAAGCCAATAACTTTCCTACAGATATACATCTTTTGAAATTACATGGAGCAAAGTCAGATTTGTCTGCAACCATCTCTAAGTCAGCGTCGGTTATTCCGTAAAGGATTATTGGCGTGGGTCTGACAACCTTTATATAATCCGTTTTTCCCCACTCTCCTCCACTGGAAGGTATTCAAATTGATTCGATAGAGGCAACTGATTCAAAATGACAATATATAACACTTTTGGTTTGCGTAGAATTAGGATAGTCTGTTATGGAAAGATATTCGTTCACGAGTCCGTAATATCTTCCCCACTTCCAGAGGTATCATTCATGGCATGGATGACGCATTGATATAACCTACAATGTTATCTCTTATAAGCTTGCCCCGCGAAGATTTTCTAGGATCCCTGTTGGAAAATATCAAAGGTCCTCTTTTTCTGTTTTTCTGAACACTCTTACTTGAATTTAACTACGTATCGTTATTTTAAGTTGAATCAGCTAACAACTTAACAACAACAGCTCCCAAAGGCAGCAATTATAGGTTATAGTGGTCGCCATGAAAGATGGCGATTAAAGAAACTATTGTCTCGGTTAAAAAAACTCGCACAATAAAAATGAAAGTATCATCGGAAACTGCACTTATTTAGCGCCAACTGACTCGGCCGATTTTATATATATTCTTTCATCTGAAAATTAGGGGCGTGAAAAACGGAAAACTCACAATTTATTGCACTTTGTTGAGAACGTAAACTTTGAATATAAAATCGAAACCGATCGAGACAAAATGTTGCATTTTTGGAGGTAGATTAAACGTTTGTTTCTCAATAATTATATTTCAGATTTAGCCCAAAACTGCTATTATTTAGGCATGCAGAGCATTTTTTCGAGACAACCTTATCTTAGTTTGAATGAATATTTTACGGGGAAAAACGCATCGTTGTAATCCTAGAAACAATTTGAATAATATGAGTATTTTGAAAATAAGATATTTAATATTAAACTTTTAACTACGGTGGAAAAGGTATGAAACGATCATTCAAAAAGTACAGTCACAACTGCCAGTTAAGCGTGCATCCTGTTCGTTGCTATACAGAACAGCGACACGCAGAGATAGTTTGATATTGTCATTCACAGAGTTCTTTCTATCAAATTACTTTATATTTCGTTAATATTATAAATTGTATTTTTTATAAATACATTTTGGTTGCAATTTTTGGTTGAGGTTGCAAAGGAGAAACAAAAACTTTTCAGAGGTAGCAGCAAAATCAAAAATAAGAAAAAAGGAAGAAGCGGTTCCATAAAAAAGACCGAGAGGAAATCTTATTCCGAAACTATCAGTCAAATCCGGAAGGGAGTGAAACTGGAGGAGACCGAGACAGAGGTGGCGGTAATAAGAAAAACCAGGGCGGAAGATATTCTGATTGAAGTCGGGAGCGCCACCAAACAGACCTGCCCTGAAGGCTGTACTCGGAGAAGACGCCATAGTCCACAATCTGGAACCGCGGAAGGCTCTGAAGATCCGGGATCTAGATTGCGTCACAGAGAAGGAGGATATGGAAGCAGCACTGGGAAGAGATCTCAGAGATATAGGAAACTGCCGGGTTAGCGATACCAATGCTAATGCCAGGGGGTAGAGAGTACCAATAGGAGAGGAGAAGGCTGTTATCAGACTACTCAGTCAATCCAATATAAGGATTGGCTGGATGTACTACCAAATTAGGCCTAGGGCACAGGTCCCACAATGTTTCAGGTGCCATGAGTATGGGTATCTGGCTCGTGGATATAAGGACAGAAGCCGGCTCTACCAAAGTGCGGGATAAGGGAGCACAAGGCTAAGGAGTGTTCTGCCCCTTCCGTGCATACTCTGCCTAGAAAAAGACATGCGTGCCCCGCAGCTGGCCCACGCACCCGAAACAAGGGAGTGTCACATCTTCCAGGAAGCCCTGGAGCAGGCGAAGAGAAGGCTTCATTAGAATATTCAACGTTCTACAGGCCAATCTCCACAGGAGCCGGCTAGCCGATGACTTGCTGCTATAGCTAGCCAAGGGACAGGGAAGCAAACTTGGTGCTGACCTGCTACAACGAGCAGTACCAGGACCATGACGATTGCCAGTGGTTCCGGGAATCGCTCGGGACTGCCGCGATATAGATTCTTTATCGCAGTACAGCCCAAGTTCGGAGGCACGGGAC